>NC_091952.1:176470522-176770522 GCF_031021105.1 Erythrolamprus reginae
CATATTTATATAGTCACCCATATCGTAGAAAAATAACTCTATGCTTTTGGTACTTCTTGATTTACAAATTCTGAAAATTGAGCATACATGGGTTTTCTACTTTCCATTATATCCTGCACCTACTGCCAAATAAGCAATCAGATGTTCTTTACAACACTGATTTTGGAATACTGGTATCCTTATAAGGCTGCTAGATAACTACCTTCCCCAAAAATTGATTTCCAAGTCATTGCAACTGTTGTATTGATATTCTGAATATAGAATGTAGAATAACAGACTTGAAAGGGACCTTGGAGTCCAATCCCTTGAAATTAGTCCTGAAAGGGGGAAAAAAAGATTTGCCTATCAAGTGAGCTGCCTGCAAGTCCAGAATCACAATCCAACAGTCTAAATTTTATTTGCAGTTGGACGATGAACAAATTTAATAATAAATAAATGGAGACATAAAGTAGAATCACAGAACATATAAGGTGTCTTGGAATTCACATGATACCACCCTCTGGCCCAATACTAAAAGTATTAAAACAGAATTTGCAAAGCTATTAGGGGTGCTGTTGTGGTAACTTCCGAGACTGGACAGTAGGTCCATGATCTTCTGAAAAAGTCAGAATAACCTGGTTGAATAAGTTTTACTATTACTAAATTCTTCCTGAAATCCATGTGAAATCTGTTTCTGTCCCATTTAAACTCACCTTTTTTGCTTGCCTTCTCGAAGAACAGTGAACAAGCCTATGCTCGACAGTAGCCCTTTACGGTATGTATTTCTTTAATTGTATCCCACCATTATTATTTTTACAACTAATTCAAGGCAGCAAATATAACCAATGCATCTTCCTCATTTTATTTTCCACCCAACAATTACCCTTGAGATGAATTGGGCTGAGAGAGAATTGTTGTGGCCCACCAGCAGCCCTTGCAGCCAATAGTAGATTCCGTTCAAGAAGAAACTGACTTGGTGATATGCCAGTGGCCTGTGCAGTGGGGAGGATTTTTTATTTATTTATTCATTCATTCATTCATTCATTCATTCATTCATTCATTCATTCATTCATTCATTCATTTTACTTACTTACTTACTTACTTACTTACTTACCTACCTACCTACCTACCTACCTACCTACCTACCTACCTACCTACCTACCTACCTACCTACCTATCTATCTATCTATCTATCTATCTATCTATCTATCTATCTATTTATTGGATTTGTATGCTGCCCCTCTCCATAGACTCAGGGCGGCTAACAACAGTAATAAAAACAGCATATAACAATCCAATATTAAAACAGTTAAAAACCCTTATTATAAAACCAAACATACATACAGACATATCATGCATAAAATTGTGAAGGCCTAGGGGGAAAGAGTATCTCAGTTCCCCCATGCCTGGCGGCAAAGGTGCGTTTTAAGAAGCTTACGAAAGGCAAGGAGGGTGGGGAAAATTCTAATCTCTGGGGGGAGTTGGTTCCAGAGGGCCGGGGCCGCCACAGAGAAGGCTCTTCCCCTGGGTCCCGCCAAGCGACATTGTTTAGTTGACGGGACCTGGAGAAGACCCACTCTGTGGGACCTAACTGGTCGCTGGGATTTGTGCAGCAGAAGATGGTCCCTGAGATAATCTGGTCCTGGATGGCGAGGACTCAGTTCCAAAGGCAGGATATTCAGCCAGGGCCTTCAGAACCTCCAGCACCTTAAAGCAGCGATGAGGAAGAAAAGGCTTCTTCTTGATGCAAGAGCCCACAGAGCTGCCAAGAGACAGGAATGGTTACTCCAGAAGAGGTCTCCTCAGGAGTAAGACTGTGGGCTAATTGGCCACTCCCCTAGTCTACTTAAGAACAGTAGAGGCAGCTGAAAGGCTGCGGGAAACAACAATTTAGACTCGTGTATCTGTCCTGAGTATCTTGGGAATCTGTTTCTCTGCTTTGGTTTGTTGTTGTTTTTATCGTAGAAGACTCCAGGGCATTTTGCCAAGCCTTTGGACACTACCCAAGATAACAAGAACAAATTGTATTGTTTTGAGTTAAGACTTTGCTGACTTTTACATCAGCTGCTAATGAAGATTAATTAGCCTGTGACTGTTCGCAAGAGACGATTGCTTTTTTGATTTGTGTGTGTGTCTCTACTACTAAGCCAGTTATTAGCAGTGATTCATTGATTAAATTTAGTTTGTTCAAATGGTGTGTTTTGATAAGTTCGTAACTGGGGGGCAGAACAAGAATGAATGGATACCCAGGTGGCTTTGTAAACAAGGTTGAACTAGGTCTCTCTATCTCCTGCTTTCTAGCCTTAACCATTACCCAAACTGGCTTCTTTAGATATTTCAAGTTTTTCAAATTTGAACAACTGCTGAACTACGACCCTTTTTTCTTCGATTGCAGAGTTTCATGGTTTGGAATCATTATGGGTAAAGTAACATCATTTTCCCTGAGTTCTTTATGTTCTCCAAACTGTGTTTTAAAAACTGGCTCTTCCTGTAGGTTTTTGGTCAGGATGGGGTATATCTTTCCTCATGAAAATAGAATTTGTCTACTTTTATCATTGGAAATTGTTTGCCCTTCCCTCTCTTGTGTGACATTGGGTATGTTATTGCTTCTTTGGGTTGTTCACGTACTCTTATTGTTTTGTTGCTTTTAATCCTAATGTGTAAATCGCCCAGACTTAACTTGTGGAATTAGGGTTCCATACAAGTTAATTAAGGACCAGAATATCTCCGAGACCGCCTCCTGCCGCATGAATCCCAGCGACCGATTAGGTCCCACAGAGTGGGCCTTCTCCGGGTCCCGTCAACTAAACAATGTCGGTTAGCGGGCCCCAGGGGAAGAGCCTTCTCTGTGGTGGCCCCGACTCTCTGGAACCAGCTCCCCCAGAGATTAGAACTGCCCCTACCCTCCTTGCCTTTCGTAAACTCCTTAAAGCCCACCTTTGTCGTCAGGCATGGGGGAACTGAAATATCTCCCCTGGGCCTATACAATTTATGTATGGTATGCTTGTATGTATGTCTGTTTAATAATGGGGTTTTTTAAATATCTTAAATTGTAAATTATTAGATTTGTTATAAACTGTTTTTATTGTGTTGTGAGCCGCCCCGAGTCTACGGAGAGGGGTGGCATACAAATCTAATAAACATAAACAAACATAAAGGCCTGAGTTGATGGAGATAAAATTATTGTTACTCTGACTTTATAATCAAGATGTGAATCTCTTTCTCATATCCATCAAATCCAGTGTATGTCACATTGATATGAACAAATTTTCCATTGATATGAACAAATTTTCCAACAAAGTTTCCATTGCTTTAACCATTTACTAGATAAATGGTCAAAGCAACGGAAACTGCAGTTTAATGTTTCCAAATGTAAAATAATGCACTTGGGGAAAAGGAATCCTCAATCTGAGTATTGCATTGGCAGTTCTGTGTTAGCAAAAACTTCAGAAGAGAAGGATTTAGGGGTAGTGATTTCTGACAGTCTCAAAATGGGTGAGCAGTGTGGTTGGGCGGTAGGAAAGGCAAGTAGGATGCTTGGCTGCATAGCTAGAGGTATAACAAGCAGGAAGAGGGAGATTGTGATCCCCTTATATAGAGCGCTGGTGAGACCACATTTGGAGTACTGTGTTCAGTTCTGGAGACCTCACCTACAAAAAGATATTGACAAAATTGAACGGGTCCAAAGACGGGCTACAAGAATGGTGGAAGGTCTTAAGTATAAAATGTATCAGGAAAGACTTAATGAACTCAATCTGTATAGTCTGGAAGACAGAAGGAAAAGGGGGGACATGATTGAAACATTTAAATATGTTAAAGGGTTAAATAAGGTCCAGGAGAGAATTGTTTTTAATAGGAAAGTGAACACGAGAACAAGGGGACACAATCTGTAGTTAGTTGGGGGAAAGATCAAAAGCAACGTGAGAACATATTATTTTACTGAAAGAGTAGTAGATCCTTGGAACAAACTTCCAGCAGATGTGGTTGGTAAATCCACAGTAACCGAATTTAAACATGCCTGGGATAAACATATATCCATTTTAAGATAAAATACAGGAAATAGTATAAGGGCAGACTAGATGGACCATGAGGTCTTTTTCTGCCGTCAGTCTTCTATGTTTCTATGTTTCTATTATTTGGGCTGAACCAGAGCAGGCCGTAGAGAAATTGTGCTGCATAGTCAGAGCACACAAAAGGCTTGAACGCGTCTCCAAAACCTCAGTAAAATGATACGGGAAAGGGCATTTGCATGGGTAAATTTTTCCTCTTTTTATCTACAGAAACACCGATCAGCTTGGATGGTGATGGTGTCCCCATTTAAATAGCTGAATTATTGGCTCTGATTTGCCATGATTTGAAATGTACAGCATCGCTGAGCATATTTTCTGCTATTTGGCCTAAGTGAACTGCTAGATTTGCTTGGTGCTAGCAAGGTCTGCCTGAGCAACCCCCTAATGTGATTATAATATCTGCTCTTCTGCTTGTATTGTAGTGTTATTTCACCTTACGTTTCTCGAAAGCAAACCCTTTCTAGGATATTAGTTGCGGGAAGCTTCATAATGATCACCTCTCTGTTACCTCCTCAGATCTGAAACAAATCTGGTCTTCATTACTCCTGTTTGAGGACATGAAAGAGAGGCTGAATTTTCCCAGCATAGGGCTATTTACTCTCCAGCTGAGATTGATGTCGGGGAAGTAAAGGGATTTGAATGCATATTGGCCCACTCTCATGGCTGCTTTGATTTGCTGGTGAGCCAAGCAGAACATAATTAGTGCATATTGACACCTTTGCAGGAAGTACACATAAGGGGAAGTAGGAAATTGAGCAAAGCTCTTCAAACGATGGCAGGAAAATTCTGCATGCTTAAATAAACAGAGGAGATGGAAAGAGAGAGAGAGAGAGAGAGAGTGGATGCTCTGTCGAGATATTTGTATTTCTGTATCATTTAGGAAAATCCGATTATGCCGTTAACCACAGAAACATTCCTGGTGTGCAAGATAGAGGCAGCTGGAAAATAGGACAACCTATTGCTTTCTGCGGATGGCTGCTACACCCCAGTTCCCATCAATAGAACATAATCTTATTGCAGCAAGCAGAGCACAATATCCATGAAACACTGGTGACATAAGGTATTTGCTGAGTGCCAGATATAAAGGACAGAAAGCTTTGTGCTTGAACAGGGGACAAGACAACACACCATGGAGCTACATAGCATAGGTGTGCATATACGCATGTATTGTCTACAGAATGTGTACCAGTCTCACTAGGCAGGCTCTGCTTCCAAGGGCAATGAATCCTTCCTCAATTGTATTGGCAGTTCTGTGTTAGCAAATACTTCAGAAGAAAAGGATTTAGGGGTAGTGATTTCTGACAGTCTCAAAATGGGTGAACAGTGCAGTCAGGCGGTAGGGAAAGCAAGTAGGATGCTTGGCTGCATAGCTAGAGGTATAACAAGCAGGAAGAGGGAGATTATGATCCCGCTATATAGAGTGCTGGTGAGACCACATTTGGAGTACTGTGTTCAGTTCTGGAGACCTCACCTACAAAAAGATATTGACAAAATTGAACGGGTCCAAAGACGGGCTACAAGAATGGTGGAAGGTCTTAAGCATAAAACGTATCAGGAAAGACTTAATGAACTCAATCTGTATAGTCTGGAGGACAGAAGGAAAAGGGGGGACATGATCGAAACATTTAAATATATTAAAGGGTTAAATAAGGTCCAGGAGGGAAGTATTTTTAATAGGAAAGTGAACACAAGAACAAGGGGACACAATCTGAAGTTAGTTGGGGGAAAGATCAAAAGCAACATGAGAAAATATTATTTTACTGAAAGAGTAGTAGATCCTTGGAACAAACTTCCAGCAGACGTGGTAGATAAATCCACAGTAACTGAATTTAAACATGCCTGTGATAAACATAGATCCATCCTAAGATAAAATACAGAAAATAGTATAAGGGCAGACTAGATGGACCATGAGGTCTTTTTCTGTGGTCAGACTTCTATGTCTCTATGTTTCAATTAATGCCAAATTAGATGCCGACTGTTCTGGGTCTTCTGCATCCAGGGACTTGGAGCTACTTGTCAAACCATAATATACTGAAACCAGGTTGAGAAGTTGGACGCATGTTAGCAGGGGTGGGCTGCTGCCCGGATGGGGGGGGAACGCAGTGGGGCAGGGAAAATGGAGCTCCACCCCAGAGCACCCAGTTTGCAGTGAAAGATGTTGAAAGAAAAAGCATAAGCCACGCCCACAGTGTGGTAGTAAAAATTTGGGTAGCCCTTCACTGCATGTTAGTCTCTGCCAAATAGTGCTTGCTTTTGTCTTATTCCTTAACTGTGCTGACTCCAAATACAAGATAATAGTATAATAACGTTGCGCTGTACAGAAATCCTAATGATTGAATTGTAATAGGTTGATGAGATTATAAAAAAACCCATTGCAAATAAAGCCAATTGTGTGAATTGGAGCCTCTTGAATGGTAATTTGAGCTGTTGCCGCTACCGCTCAGTTTTGAAATATAGGTCAGTTTTACTAATTTTATCTGATTTCTTAATGAACCTTGCCTTCAGCAATTGTTCTATGTGTTCTTTAGCAAAGTGTGTGCATGATCACTGCTGATATTAATCTTGATTATTTTAGTTAAAATAAATATTTTCACTCTGGTGGCTTTCAGAAAACATAACATGTATGGAGAGACTACGGCTTAGAAAAGATAATAATCTCCTCCCCCACCCTGATTAAAACTTTATTTGTTGAAGATCAAGAGTGAAATGAGAGGAAGTTTTGTAGTTACGTTTCACTCGACTGTAATCCTTTATTTCCTGCTGGTAGATGGAAAAGATGTCACCGCCAGTGTTCCCTCTAATATTTTTTTTTGGGGGGGCTCACTGCTCAGTTTAGAGGGAACTATGGTCACCGCCCCCAATTTTTTATGATGTAAGAGTCTTTTACTAAGCAGAGTCACTGCTCACAACACACAACTGGCAAGAATCCACAAGTCAAATAATATTAAAGAAAACATTGAGAAACATTTTGCTTATGCAAAATTGGCACACATGTATTCCGAATGCTTCATGCTCCAGCTGCTAGCGCTATCACTCTCGACGATAAAAGTGCATTCTCAGAGAAGTCATTTATTTTTTATGGCGGATTAATGTACTTGGGATAGTTCTGAAAAGCACAAAGGCACAGAACCAGCAGCCAAAATTAACACTACAATATATTAGAGGAAATTGGAGCAGCTTAACAGCATGAGCCTAATTATGCTTACACAAAAATACACTCTATGATTTCGGTGGATACCACAAAAAGCTAGCTCATGCATGTTGTGTGTTGCCTGTAAACCTAATATTGATTGTTTCTCTGCAAGCACTGTTGGCTTCTTGCTCCGGGCAAGGGAACAGAGTGTACCAATGCAAAGTTCATATATTCTCTCCTCTCCCCAAGATCCCACTTTCATGTAAAACTAGATCTGCTTTGCTAGATTCTCATTGTTTAGATGCTAGACACTGCAACCTACTGTTTCTCTCTATAGCCGTATAGAACTCCATAGTTGTATAGTTTACTATGTCTATACTGGGGCTAGGAAAAAGATTGTAGGTGAGGGATCGCCAACCTTTTGAACCTCAGGGACCATTAAATTCATAGTTTAAATCCCGCGGACCACTAATATAGAACATAGAAACATAGAAGACTGACGGCAGAAAAAGACCTCATGATCCATCTAGTCTGCCCTTATACTATTTCCTGTATTTTATCTTACAATGGATATATGTTTATCCCAGGCATGTTTAAATTCAGTTACTGTGGATTTATCTACCACGTCTGCTGGAATTTTGTTCCAAGCATCTACTACTCTTTCAGTAAAATAATATTTTCTCATGTTGCTTTTTATCTTTCCCCCAACTAACTTCAGATTGTGTCCCCTTGTTCTTGTGCTCACTTTCCTATTAAAAACACTTCCCTCCTGAACCTTATTTAACCCTTTAACATATTTAAATGTTTCGATCATGTCCCCCCTTTTCCTTCTGTCCTCCAGACTATACAGATTGAGTTCATTAAGTCTTTCCTGATACGCTTTATGCTTAAGACCTTCCACCATTCTTGTAGCCCGTCTTTGGACCTGTTCAATTTTGTCAATATCTTTTTGTAGGTGAGGTCTCCAGATATGATCTGCTTAATGACTGGCTGGGGAGTGTGACTAGGTGGCAGTGAAGGGCTACCAAAATTTTTACTACCACACTGTGGGCCTGGCTTATGCATTTTATTTCAACATCTTTCAGTGCAAATTGGGTGCTCTGGGGTGGAGCTCCATTTTTGCTACCCCACTGTATCCTCCCACCCCCCCGTCCAGGCAGTAGTCCACCCCTGCTAGGTGGTCATGTGACTGGGAGGGTGTGGCCAACTGGATGTCATTCACATCAAAGGGTGCCTCACCAGGCTCTACTTGCCAGTCCTTGCCTGCCCTTAGGGCCCCAACAGGAAGCAGTTGTTGGAGCTAAGCAGCCACCATGAGAAAGAATTGGCTCAGTTCATATCGGATCCGATCGAGAAGGAAGCTCAGCAGAAGAACCTCACTGAGGACAATGAGCAGAGGCTTTCCAAGCAGAGGAAAGACTTGTGGGAGTGCAAGGCCAAGTACTGGCACCTGGAAGCTCAGCGAGCCTGAGATGGAGGCCATGATGCAGCCCCCCTGGAACACAGCCCTCCAACTCTTCACTATCAGCAGAACTTCCCTCCAGCCTTTGCCCAAAGTCCTGTACCAGGAGGCTGAAGCAGACCCCAAGTCACAATTTCTCCCCCTCCCGACAACACAAAAAGACCCTGAAGGGGGAGACTCTCTGCAGCAACACAAATGTTCACTGAACATATCCAGCCCATGGGCTGTAGTTCAAGGACCATTGATTTAGTGCAATGCAGACCATCAAAATTTTCTTGACGACCACCAGTTGATGACCACTGATCTAGGTTAAAATATAGAAAAGATAATGAACTCTCCCCTAGTCTAGGTAAGGGCATGGTTTATAATTATCTAATGCATGTATCTTACTGAATCTTTATCATGACACTTGATATTATGGTCTCAACACCTCTTAAAAGAAGACAACAATTCGAGCAACCTCATCAAGTCCTCTGAACCAGCTGATTCAGATTCAAATATAGGATTTGGGATAGAATCCATCTCCATTGAAAACTCTGATCGAAGTTAACCAGCTGAATTGCAGCAGCGCTAGGTTAAATATCAAGAGGTAAAGAGGCATCCGAATATTAGGCTTGGAGTGGTGGGCTCCTGGGAATCAAGGATTAGTATGAATGGCTCAGAATGTGTGAATGACAAACCTGAGTTCTTGTGCACTAGTATTTGTTCTGCACTAGAGTGTCTTCCGTCCCCTGTCCTATTGCTCTCCTATATCTCCTATACCTTTCTTCTATTCCTATATCTCTTCTTCTATTCTTTCATTGATATGTTCTATTACTATACCTTCTTTTCTATTATTTTTTATATATATATTACTATGAGTATCTCCTCTATAACCTTCATCATGTATTTTTCTATGTGTATATATACCCACTAAAACCCTCATTGTGTATTGGAAAAAATAAATAAATAAATAATAAAATAAAATAGATATTATCTTCTTCCATTTTATTTCTTATAGCTCAGTGGAAGCATCATTGGATTGGTCCATTTGTTGTGATCAGGGGTCAGTGAAGGGCTACCAAAATTTTTACTAACACACCTCCAGCAGGGTTGCCAGCCCACAGCGCAAAGCTGGCCCCTTGATCCATGGCAGTCGGCAGGGCAAAATTCTCCAGCCAGCAATAATCGCTGCAGGAAGGCCGACGTTGGCCTATATATAATTTATAGATAGCCATCAACTTACAACCATTCATTTAGTCACTGTTCAAAGTTGTAATTCATTGTGGGGCACATAGCAATAGCAATAACACTTATGTACCACTTCACAGTACTTTACAGTTCTCTCTAAGCAGTTTATAGAGTTGGCATATTTCCCCCAACAATCTGGTTCCTCATTTTACTGACCTTGGAAGGATTGGAAACTGAATCAACCTTGACTCTGGTGAGATTCGATGTGCCAAACTGCTGGCAGCTGATGATCAACAGAAGCAGCTTGTAATACTGCACTCTAACCACTGCACCACAATGGTTCCTCCATATAGTTGGATCTGCAAGGAATGGTAAACACAGAGGAAGAGATAGGAAAGGCTTCCCTCTTGCCTTCCAGGAATACAAGGGCCATTTGTTCATTCTACACAATAACAATCAGAAGCTTTTGCTTCTTGGCCAGTTCAAATTAGTTATAACCAGTGAAGGGCTACGGAAAATTTTACTACTACACTGTGGGCGTGGGTTATGCAGGACGCCCTGCATTTTCTTTCAACATCTTTCAGTGCAATTGGGTCCACTGGGGTGGAGCTCCATTTTCACTACCCCACTCTGCCCCCCACCCCGTCCGGGCAGTAGCCCACCCCTGTCAGGGATGGATTTCAAATATTTTAGCCAGGGATTCTCTGCCTGGTTGCTGAATGGTGTGGCCATGGTGGCCATGGCCTAGTTCAGAGATGGCGAACTTTTATTCCCTCGGGTGCTGAAAACTCATGTGCTTGCACTATCGCACACATGAGAGTGCCCACACCCATAATTCCATGTCTGGGGAGGGTAAAAACAGCCTCCCCCAGAGAGGCCCTCTGGAGGCTGCAAACGGCCCATTTCCTGACTTCCAGTGAGCCTAGTAGGCCCATCTTTGCCCTCTCCAGACTCCAGAGGCCTCCCTGGAACCTGAGGAGGATGAAAACACCCCCTGTAGGCCCTCCGGAAACTTAAAATGTCCTCCCAAAGCCTCCGCACAAAGCAAAAATCAACTGGATGGTGTGCACATGTGCACTGGAGCTAAACTAGGGCAACAGCTCACGTGCTGACAGATATGGCTCTATATGCCACACGTGCCATAGATTCATCATCACAGGCCTAGTCGGACTCCTGCACCATTGGGTGGGGGCTGTTTTTGCCTTCTCCGGGCTCCAGAGGCTTTATTTGAGCCTCCAGGGGGTTGAAAATGGCTTCCTCAGGCTCTGGAAAGCCTCTGGAGGCCGGAGATGGGCCTGCTTCTGGCCTTCCTGGACTTCCAGTAGGCCCTTTATTGCCCTCTCTAAGCCTCCACTTGTGCACTTACCTATGTCCAAAATAGGCTGCATGGGGACTCCTGGAAGGGATGGAGTGGGAGGGGCCAGCCAGGAGTGGGATTTGGGGCATCTCCAAACTGTGCAGAATCTTAGCTAGAGATTCTCCCTATGAACCCCAGCAGCCCACCCCAGCTATGGCCCTGATATGAGAATGTCTTTGGTCAGGGATGAACTTTATATTTGACCCCTATTAAAGTACTCTGTGGCTTGATGTTAGTGCTCCCTTTCTCCTATTTTTCTTTGCATTTTCAAAGAATGTGAAAATCATACTGATGGTAAACTGGGGATTTCTTTTTGTTTTCACACTTAGGAGATTGTTGGGAAGACAAAATACGGGACATTTTGTCCCAGCTGAAATGTTTATTCATTCCAGTTGGTCAATTGTTGTTCAATTAGAAAATGTAACGCAAGGAACATTTCCTAAAATGTTAGCCAACATGGATTGCTGTCACATAATTAGAATGAAACATGTTAGCTGAAGTCCTATGACAGTTTTCTCTGGAGGTTTTCTTTTGCCAAATAAATAATAAAATTCAAAGGAGGAACAGTTATGGAGAAAGGCTATTTAGGCTTTTCTTCCCCTTAGCCATGAATCTGTTAAAATTGCATCCTGACCAGTCCTCCCACTTTCACACATACCTCCAAGAGATAAAAGATACAAGACCCCATATATTTTATTCTTAAGGAGATAAACAATTGAGAGCAAATTGAATGAACAAAGCGATGGGAGGAAAGGAGTCAAACATTATCTCATCTACAGGTCCATCTGTGAGATCGAAATACCCATATCTGTTTTATCTTATTAAAAAGTAATTTGGGAAAAAAAATACAGCTGGATCACAAAAATCTGGATTTCTCAGCTTCCAAAGCTATGTTATCACAGATAGACACCTTGAATACTTTGGATAATTTTCTCAGCTTCAGGTAACATTGCCAATAGCAAGAGATTGATAACATTCAACTCCAACACTGAATTCTTTATCTCCCATGTCATTGAGATGTGTAGTGGTTCTGCTCCCAGTTTGAGTTTTCTTCTCCAGTCATTCCTAGTGTCTACTTTATAATTGTATAAACATAATTAGAAGTAGAAATAAACTTATCTTACTTTAATATTCTTCTGGAAGGACAAAACGGGAGGGAATGGAAGAGGAGGTATGAAAATGGGCAGATAAATGAAGCAGAGAGCAACCGAGAGGAGCTTTTTGGAACAGTAATGCTCAGAGTTGAAAGAAGTGTTATGAAGCACCAAGATCTGCTTTCTGTGCCAAAAATATAAAATTTGGCAACTTCACTACATGTAATTAAGTTATATAAATTACTCTAGATGAGAGATCTGGGAAGCAGCTCTTCAGTTAGGAATTGGAAAAGAGTCACAAGCCTACAAAATAATTCTGTTTCTTAGAACTTGCTCGGTATGGAAAAAGAGAATAGAACAGTTCAATCTGCATACAAATTGCATAAACTGATTTACAGAGAGAGTAGCAAATTTATAATTATTGTAAGTGAAATATATATTTAGTACATTTCACAGGAAGATCGCATTTGTGTTGTCTGCATCTCTGTTCATGCTATTGTCCAGAACCAAATACAATGGTATCTCTACCTACAAACTTAATTCGTTCCGTGACCAAAGGTTTGTAAGAAGAAGCAATTTTTCCCATAGGAGTCAATGTAAAAGCAAATAATGCATGTGACTGGGAAAACAGGGAGGGTGGAGGTTCCCTTCCTGTCAACGACTACTTCAGCTTCAACCACAACAACACACGAGCACACAACAGATGCAAACTTAAAATAAACTGCTCCAAACTCAACTGCATGAAATATGACTTTAGTAACCGAGTAGTTGATGCATGAATCTCACTACCTGACTCTGTAGTATCATCACCTAACTCCCAAAACTTTACCCTTAGACCATCCACCATTGACCTCTCCCAATTCCTAAGAGGTCAGTAAGAGATGTGCATAAGTGCACCAGCGTGCCTACTGTCCCCTGTCCTAATGTTTCTCTCTTACTAGTATCATATATACTGTACACAAAAAAAATTAAGGGAACACTCAAAGAACACATCCTAGAGCTAAATGAATGAAATATTCTCATTGAATACTTTGTTCTGTAGAAATTTCAATGTGCTGACAACATGTGAAATTGATTGTCAATCAGTGTTGCTTCCTAAGTGGACAGTTTGATTTCACAGAAGTTTGATTTACTTGGAGTTATATTATGTTGTTTAAGTGTTCCCTTTATTTTTTTTGAGCAGTATATATAAACATTGTTATATCTTTGCATACCACCACCAATACGGACTTGACAAAACAAATAAATTAAATAAATAAAATAAGTATTAACACTCCCTTTATTGTAAAGTTAGACTAGAGCTGTGATGGTGAATCTATGGCCCGTGGTTCAGTTAGGAAACCTTGTTTTTATCCCCCTCCTCTCTGCAAAACCTTTTCCAATTCCTTCTAAACTGCTTTCTCTATCTCCTTTAAACTCAGACTTCACTGATCAGACTGTTGCCTAGGCTTCTGGCTCTTCTCTTCTTCTGTGGAAGGTCATTTCCACATGCCATTATAGCTGCTTATGAATAGAAATCTCCTTCACAGGTTTTGCTGGGAGCAAGTTCAGTTCCACTGAAAAAGTAACTATGGTGAAAAGAATGCTAACTAGAATGAATTCTATGTAGTTCTATCTTTGTGTACCTCAAGATATATATACACACAGAGATTCACACACAGAGAGACACACCTACACACACTCCCCCACACTCCATACGTTGCCATTATACGTATGGTAAGTCCTGAATACACTTTTGGCAGTGAGAGACTTTTACAGCTATTTTTTTTTAAAAAAATATTTATTTATTTATTTATTTATTTATTCATTCATTCATTCATTCATTCATTCATTCATTTATTGGATTTGTATGCCGCCCCTCTCCGAAGACTCGGGGCGGCTAACAGCAATAATAAGACAGAATATAATAATAATCCAATACTAAAAACAATTAAAAACCCATTATAATAAAAACCAAACAGACATACAGACATACCATGCATAAAATTGTAATGGCCTAGGGGGAAAGAGTATCTCAGTTCCCCCATGCCTGGCGGCAGAGGTGGGTTTTAAGTAGCTTACGAAAGGCAAGGAGGGTGGGGACAATTCTAATCTCTGGGGGGAGTTGGTTCCAGAGGGCCAGGGCCGCCACAGAGAAGGCTCTTCCCCTGGGTCCCGCCAAGCGGCATTGTTTAGTTAATGGGACCCGGAGAAGACCCACTCTGTGGGACCTAACTGGTCACTGGGATTCATGCAGCAGAAGAATTTTTACTAAGAGTTCTAACTATGCAGTCCAAAATATCCTTTGAGGCACTAGAAACCTCTATTTAATGACCAGTCCATTTCTCCCCCACAGAATCTACCTCGAAAAGAGAAAATATGATCAATTGTTCCTCTGCCTCAAGCAGCAAATATTTGATGTCAGTCTTTTTCCTTCCCTGCCACCTCATATGATTGCATTTTATCCAGTGCCACCTTTTATACCCTATAGATCACAATTCTGAAGATATATATTTGTATATAAGATCTGGGCACAAGATATCAAAACTTGGGGGGGGGGGTCAGTTTCTGGATTTTATCTGGAATATCAGGAGCCAGAGGGACATTGAATTCAACAGGCTTGTAAGAATTCAATTCAATTCAATTTATTAGATTTGTATGCTGCCCCTCTCCGAAGACTCGGCCCATTAGAAGATTTGGCCCATTAGAAGATTGGCAGTTTACTACAGAAATGGTTGAGTAATAGGTGAGAAGAGGGTATTTGGAAAAGTATACTTTTATAGAAAGTAATGTTTAAGCGGTATCAAGGTATAATTTGATTTTACAATGCATGTTTGAATTATTATTGTTAGTATTTAAGAGACTTTATCTCTATATTCTAATTACTAGAAAAAGATAAATACTGAAGGAAATAAAATATTTGAAAAAACAGTTGTATTCATTTTATTCGCGGTCCAAAGTTATAGTTTCTTTTCCATTCTCTTTAATCAACTCCGTTATATTTTCTGAACTATATTGCCTGTTGAAATGGAAATATATTTCACCTAGGACAGCAAACTGCCATAACCTTTGTAATTTTTTTGTTGTTGGGAGTATTAACAAAAAATGTCATTGAAGAATTTTTAATCTGATATTTCTTTATGCTTGATATGTAACAGACATATACCCTCCATCCATCCATCCATCCATCCATCCATCCATCCATCCATCCGTTCTGTCTGGGTCCCTCCAGAAGCAAACACCAACCCAAAAAGAGAAGCCAGACACACTGGTAAAAATCAAAGGCAGTTTATAGAATTCAAAGCAAACACAGGTAACAGAAAATGTCCTTACAAACAGGAACACGCTGAAACTTCAAATATGTTTCACGAAGGCCATGAAGTAAAACAGGATTCTTGCTGTCCAAAACAATGCTGGAGATAACAAACATACGCCTCCCCCAAGTCTTCCAGTCTTCTAGGCCACAAGCCAAGATCAGAGACGCCGAGAAGCAAAGCAGGGTCACAGAACTTCCAGTTGATAATGCTCCACATGGCTGAAAGGGCTTGCCTGCCTTTTAAACCCTGCTGAGGAGAACCACACCCAAACCCAGCTGTTGCCAATTCAGTGATGCCAATACTGTTAAATCCAGAAGTTTCTGTTACTAGGAAAATTAGTTAAGAAGTTGTTGTTAAGCAAAAGTCATTATATTCAGACAGGACTGTTTACTTACCTCTGATTGGCCGCCGGGCTTTGGCGCCAAACTGAAGGAGCTGTCAGGCGTTGCTTGTTGCCGGGCGAAAGTTTTCCTGTGCTACCGGGCTTACGCGTCTCCTGTCAGATTCATTCGGCAGTGAAAGTAAGTCGCGGCTGTTGTTTCTCTGTGGAAGAATAAAGCGTTTTAACTCAAAGCGGTTTATTGGGATCATTTCATTGGCGACGAGGATGGGATCATGCCAATGGCTTGAGCCGCTGCCCATTGGGTCAACAGGTAGTAGACCCAGCCCCTGCAGGAGATGTCCTCTTAATAGACATAGGCACACCGTCCCTCGTGACAGCTGAAGAGGTAGCCAAGGAAACAAAACTTGACCCTGTATTAGGAAAAGTCCTACACTATATTTTAAAAGGATGGCCAGCAAATGGAGATGACCCAATAGTGGGTGAGTTTAAAACAAAACGGTTAGAACTGTCGGTTATGCATGAATGTGTGTTGTGGGGTGATAGGGTAGTCATCCCCCATTCCCTAAGGCCTCAAGTGATGCAGATGCTGCATCAAGGGCACCCCGGGGTGGTCAGGATGAAGGCCTTGGCTAGTGGGTATTTATGGTGGCCAGGGCTGGACAGGGCTATAGAGGACTGGGTTGCCACATGTAAGCCCTGTCAAGAGACAAGACCAAATCCCCCCAAAACCACCCCTGCACAGTGGGACACCCCTAGGGGCCCTTGGTCAAGAATACATATCGACCTAGCGGGGCCAGTGAACAATAACATGTTCTTAATAGTGGTGGATGCATACTCCAAATGGCTGGAGATATTGTTACTAGGGTCCACTACAACTTCATCAGTGACAAATGTATTACGTAAATTGTTTGCGACACATGGGTGTCCAGATGTTTTAGTTTCGGATAACGGCCCCCAATTTACTTCCAAGGAGTTTGAAATGTTCCTCGCCCAGTTGGGGGTGAAACATGCCTTAGTCTCAGTCCACGCAGCGTGGGCTAATGGGATGGCGGAAAGGTATGTCCGAGTGGCCAAGGAGGCCATCAAAAGGTCATCCCCAGGGGAAATTCAAGGTAGACTGGACACTTTCCTTCTCATGCAACATATCACACCAAGTATGACTACAAATAGAAGCCCTGCTGAATTACTGATGGGGAGGAAGTTGAGGTCACCTTTGGATAGGCTGCACCCAGCCTATGTCCAGTTAAAAACTGTAAATGTCACAACTCCGGAACGCTCGGTATGTATAGGTCAAAATGTGTATGTTAAAAATTTTGACAAGGGCACATTGTGGGAGAGTGGACTAGTCACAGAACAAACAGGTCCAAAAACGTATACAATTGCACTAAGTGATGGCCGCCTCTGGAAGAGGCACATAGATCACATCAGGGGAGATTGGCATCTGCCAGTATAAGGGACAATATGGCTGCCATAAGTAATGGGGCCTCTCCTCCTTCACACCCCACAGGAAATTACTCAAGACCTACTAGGAACCAGGAACAAATAGACTGGGACTTACCTGGATTCACTAGTCAAGCCAGCGCAGCTGCAGCTCAGCAAGGCTCCAGCCATGGGGGTGCTGGACAGTCACATCCGGAAGAGCCATCTTCGTCGGTGGATACCCAGGTCCTCCATGAACCACGAAGGTCTGAGCGGGCACCCAGAAGACCAGCACGTTTGGACGAATTTATCACATATCTATCTGAGTAAACATCTGTAATAAACCAACCAGAAGGGGGAGGGATGTTAAATCCAGAAGTTTCTGTTACTAGGAAAATTAGTTAAGAAGTTGTTGTTAAGCAAAAGTCATTATATTCAGACAGGACTGTTTACTTACCTCTGATTGGCTGCTGGGCTTTGGCGCCAAACTGAAGGAGCTGTCAGGCGTTGCTTGTTGCCGGGCGAAAGTTTTCCTGTGCTACCGGGCTTACGCGTCTCCTGTCAGATTCATTCGGCAGTGAAAGTAAGTCGCGGCTGTTGTTTCTCTGTGGAAGAATAAAGCGTTTTAACTCAAAGCCGTTTATTCGGATCATTTCAAATACCTTTCCAATTGGTCCGGTCTCTGAGCTGCATGTCGCTGTCTCATGTCAATTATAGCCTGTGCTTCCTCATCCAATGAGGCCAGGCTACTGGCTGGGGAGAGCCCCCCCCCCGGGGCTCTCAGGCTGCTCCCCCTCATCCTCTTCCTGACGTTCCTCTCCCCCGTCTGCCTGGTCCTCTCCCTCCTGTTCACTGTCCTCCTCCTCCGGGCCTGGATCCAGCAGAGACGCAGCCGGTCCCTGAGGAGCCTCAGGCTGAATCACAACACCATCCATCCATCCATCCATCCATCCATCCATCCATCCATCCATCCATCCATCCATCCATCCATCCATCTATCTATCTATCTATCTATCTATCTATCTATCTATCTATCTATCTATCTATCTAAAATTATGCTGCATTACTTGAAGCCTTCCATATAGTATTGGTGTTGCTATGATCAGATCAGTGCAATGCTACCTATGATGGTATTATTCATATAACTACTTATTTTGTACGAAAGTTTTTGAAGAAATTTGAAACATTAAACCACAACCTTTGGTAATTCTATGTAACTTTTCCTAGGATTTATAATATGGTGCAGTATAAGAAATTAATTCAATTTTTGTTAGCTGTCAGATTTACACTAGAAAAACACTGAAAAACTAAGCTATATCTTTCTTTGGATCAATAGCATTTTGAAATGTGGAAAATAACATTGGATGAAAAATTAACAGAATAGCTAACAGTCTTGAAGAATCCGTTAGCTAAGGACTTTTACTGAGACTTGGTTTCCAATCTTAGCTATAACAAAGTAATTCCTATTGATTTCCATCTCACAAATGTCTTTTTGACCACAAATATTAATATTTAAAAATGTGTAGCACTGAAAAATGCATTTAAATCTCTCTTTTGGCAACACAAAAAATTCCGTCTTTGCACCTATGGATTTAATCAAAGGAAATCTGGTAAACCAGTTCCATTAGAAATGTTACTATTTCCTCTATATTTGTTTAAAACAATGCTTTCTCTCTAAGAAAGTCAAGCAAAAAGTACCAGCAAAGAAAAGAAAACTCCATAAACAGTAAGTCTAGGCATACTGCCAAGAATGTAATAAGGGTTAATGGAGAGACAGTTTCTGTAAGCAGGGCAAAAAAGATTAGATTATAGAAACAACACCAGAATGTTGTAATTCCTTACAGGAGCAACCCTGTAAAGTGGAGAAAAACAAAAAGGAGATTTCTTCTAACAATGGTTAACAACCGGTTCTTAGAAAGTTAACAACTGGTTCTATATGTATATGTATGGCAATCTCACACTACTCACAAGAGCCTACAAAACTTTTGCCAGACCCATCCTAGACTACTGCTCATCTGTCTGGAACCCATGGGTGTCAGACTCATGTTATCACGGTAGCGTCACATGATGTATCAAGAATTTTTTCCCCTCTGCTAAACTGGACATGGGCATGGCCAGCATGATACGTACTTGGCCTTGGGTCAGGAATTTGACAGCCCTGTTGTATAGGATATCTATTTTTCATTTTTCATTTTTCATTTTTCATTTTTCATTTTTCATTTTTCATTTTTCATTTTTCATTTTTCATTTTTCATTTTTCATTTTTCATTTTTCATTTTTCATTTTTCATTTTTCATTTTTCATTTTTCATTTTTCATTTTTCATTTTTCATTTTTCATTTTTCATTTTTCATTTTTCATTTTTCATTTTTCATTTTTCATTTTTCATTTTTCATTTTTCATTTTTCATTTTTCATTTTTCATTTTTCATTTTTCATTTTTCATTTTTCATTTTTCATTTTTCATTTTTCATTTTTCATTTTTCATTTTTTTTCATTTTTTCATTTTTTCATTTTTCTGATGTTCTGGGTTGCCCTGCAAGCAACCATTGCTGCAGTGATTAAGTGGCTGCTATGGACAATCTTTATGTTCACCATTTAATTTGTTCTGAATGCCCTTAACACAGATTTTTCCTGCGAATAATGCCTCACCAGAGCCCTCTCACGTGGACTACATTTGCAGAACATGAATACAGCTGAAAGACTGTAGTGGGATCCACCATTTAGTTAAATCCTCTCCTGTCTGCTATATTACTCAGGCATTTAATTACCAGTTTTATGTTACCTTCCTATTCTCTCATTAAATTAATTAATAATTAAGTTCAAATATAGGCATCTTTAATGTCACAATTATATTTCAGTTTTATAGTCACCAGAGTTTTTGCTCATTAGCCCAGACATTCATAAAAGTGTAGTGCTGCGGAGAAACTGGCTGCGATTGTATTGAACAGGTAGACTGAGCTGTATGGAATTGAAATGTTTCTTAAGTAATATTAAGTTTTTCATCTGGTGAAAGTGACTTTTTTGTCTGTTATTTGCCATGATCAGATATATAGACTAAGTATTTAATGTGGATCATTCTATGCCCTGACAAAGCCAAAATCTTGTCCATATTCTATATTTTTATATTACAATTTCCTCACAGCTTACTTTTCAAGTAGGTTTTGGCATTTATTCTCTATTGTGGAGATCTATCTATCTATCTATCTATCTATCTATCTATCTATCTATCTATCTATCTATCATCTATCTATCTATCTATCTATCTATCTATCATCTATCTATCTATCTATCTATCTATCTATCTATCTATCTATCTATCTATCTATCTATCTATCTATCTATCATCTATCTATCTATCTATCATCTATCTATCATCTATCTATCTATCTATCTATCTATCTATCATACATCTATCTATCTATCATCTATCTATCTATCATCTATCTATCTATCATCTATCTATCTATCTATCATCTATCTATCTATCTATCTATCTATCTATCTATCTATCTACCTATCTACCTATCTAATTGTACTTATATGCTGCCCTTATCCGAAGACTCAGGGCAGCTCACAACATATAAAAACAATTGTGTTGGGTGGCGAATGAACATTCAAACACAAGAACTGGATGAAAATGGGTCACTTTACTGAATTACAGAAAGAGACCTGCAGGGGAAGCTAAATGGGGCAGAATCCCTGAACACAACATACCTGGGCAACTAATGGGCATAACTCCTTGCTTGGTAAGGGTGAAGTGTGACACGCCTTCACCCAAAGGTCTAAGCCATGCCCAGTATGTGGGAGGGCTCACCCCCATGACCCCAAGTGCTCCTCCTTCACACTATTCTTTCCGGAGAGGCAGCATGAGTTGTGTGATGAAGGAGCCCATCATCTTTCAAAAGATGCCCAAGGGAGAACACACAGTTGCTACTGACACCCTTTCTGCCCCATTTCTGCTAAACAGTGACCAATTATAAAATAAATTTCTAATCAACCTAAACCGACATCCCCCCTAACCACTTAAACACCACACCAACCAGGATGAAGAAGGCAAAAAACACTCTGAAATAAAATCACTAGATTGCAAAAACTTCCTTCTTGGCCCCTACGGGCGACCTCTGAAAGACACCCTGGATAGAGTGGAGGGTGGGTGGGTGACCGATCGAGGAAGCAAGCAGGAAATGAAGGGGGGTAGACGTGAAGAGCAGGCCCTGAAATAGGCCTGCAAACCATGCCCACTTCTCCCAGCAGCCCCTGCGAGCCAATTACAGCTTGAGGGCACTCTTGTGCTGTGCGCGAGAGCAACCAGCTGGGAGGCGGCGTTTTTGCCACTCCCTGGCTCCGAAAATGTCAGGCCAGCGATTATGTTGCCCGCCCCTTTAAATTAAGCTCGTGGGTGCTCTCACGCTGTGTGTAAGAACGCCCAGCTAGGAGGCAGTGTAAAAGTGACTTTTGATCATTTTTCACACTTATATCTGTTGCAGCACACACACATGCCAGGGTCATGTGATCAAACTTCAAGTGCTTGGTGATTGGTTCATATTTATGATGGTTGCAATATCTATCCCATGATCATCTGATCACCTTTTGTGACTTTCTGACTAGCCAATTGAGCGGGAAAGCCAGGTTCACTTAATAACTTTTTTCCCTAATTTAACAACTGCAGCGATTCACAGGTTGTAAAATGGGAAAAATCTCACTTAACAAATGTCTCACTTAACAACAGAAATGTTAGGCTCAATTGTGCTTGTAAGTCAAGGATTACCTACTATACTTGCATAAACCAACACAGAGAGAGATGTTTTGTGCTAGAGACTAGAGCTGATGGTTATCCTGAATTCTAGCTTGATTTTTTTTATCACTACAACAAATTGTCGTGTGTTTGCATATTCTCTCCCTCCCTCTCTCCCTCTCCTCTCCCTGTTGTGTGCTCTGTTTCCCCTTTTACCTCTGCCTCTCTCTCCTTCTCTTCCTATCCCCCTCTCCCTTTTCCCCTCCCAATTTCTTCCTCCCTCCCCCTCCCTCTCTTTCCTTCTTCCTCCCTCCCTCCCTCTCTCTCCCTCCCTCTCTCCTTCTCCTCTCTCTGTTTGTGCTCTTTCCCCTTCTCCCTCTGCCTCTCTCTCCTTCTCTTCCTATCCCCCTCTCCCTTTTCCCCTCCCAATTTCTTCCTCCCTCCCCCTCCCTCTCTTTCTCCCTCCCTCTCTTTCCTTCTTTCTTCCTCCCTCTCTCTCCCTCCCTCCCTCTCTCCTTCTCCTCTCTCTGTGCTCTCTTTCCCCTTATCCCTCTGCCTCTTTCTCCTTCTCTTCCTATCTCCCTCTCCCTTTTCCCCTCCCAATTTCTTCCTCCCTCCCCCTCCCTCTCTTTCCTTCTTTCTTCCTCCCTCCCTCTCTCCCCCTCCCTCCATCTCTCCTTCTCCTCTCTCTGTGCTCTCTTTCCCCTTATCCCTCTGCCTCTTTCTCCTTCTCTTCCTATCTCCCTCTCCCTTTTCCCCTCCCAATTTCTTCCTCCCTCCCCCTCCCTCTCTTTCCTTCTTTCTTCCTCCCTCCCTCTCTCTCCCTCCCTCCCTCTCTCCTTCTCCTCTCTCTGTGCTCTCTTTCCCCTTATCCCTCTGCCTCTTTCTCCTTCTCTTCCTATCTCCCTCTCCCTTTTCCCCTCCCAATTTCTTCCTCCCTCCCCCTCCCTCTCTTTCTCCCTCCCTCCCTTTCCTTCTTTCTTTCTCCCTCCCTCCCTTTCTCTCCCTCCCTCTCTCCTTCTCCTCTCTATGATTGTGCTCTCTTTCCTCTTATCCCTCTGCCTCTCTCTCCTTCTCTTCCTATCCCCCTCTCCCTTTCCCCTCCCAATCTATTTCTTCCTCCCTCCCCCCTCTCTTTCTCCCTCCCTCCCTCCCTCTCCCTCCTTCTTTCTTCCTCCCTCCCTCTCTCTCCCTCTCTCTCCCTCCCTCCCCTTCTCTCCCTCCCTCCATCCTTCCACGTACGTACACACTCTTCTACTATTTCTTCTCTTTTCATTATAATGGAAAAGACATAATCAATATCAATTTTGAAGAAACAATATCTGTGCTGAATTTGCAAAGAGAAAACGTTCAATTAAAACAAACTGTTCCCCTTCAAAGAACGTTTCTGTCTACTGTGGGACATTGCTTTCTGAAAGTAATCGCCTCGCATCTGGTCTCTGTAGAAAACAGAAAACATTAAAATGCCGTATCTTCCTATTGTAGGGTTTCCTTATAAAAGAAAAAGGGGTAGAGGAGAGGAAGAGTGGAGAACTGGCAGTAAACCTATTCCCAGATGGAAAAGTGTAGGATTTCAAAACCAACAAACTAGGGTTTATTATGTCTTTGTGGTGTTTCACCTCCCCTTCAGATCGGTCGCAGTTCTGTCCAAATATCCTTAAATTCACTCACTTAATTGATTTGTTAAGTGCAACTTCTGTTTGCCTTTTCTTTTCCGAAGCACTGCCGCCACTTTCTTTCTGTTTTTCCATGCATGCATAAGGATTAAACAATGAATAATAAAAAGCTTTCAACACATCCTTAGAGGACGCCCATCACTCATATTTCCACAGCTCTTTGACTTGAGGCTATAATCCACACCTGCTTCCTTCCATGCATCTGGGGCTAGTGTTTGCATGTTTGGCAGAAAGCAAATGGGGAGAGGGGAGAGATAGAGAGAGATCCTGCTCACGAGGCTCTTCCACTTCTTCAAGCGTTATTGCTTCCAAAGTGGTCAGTACTTCGCAGGATGCCCATGTTACTCCAACACTCCACAGTCTGCATTGGTTGCCGATCAGTTTCTGGTCATAATTCAAAGTGTTGGTTATGACCTATACAGCCCTTCATGGCACTGGACCAGAACATCTCCGGGACCGCCTTCTGCTGCACGAATCCCAGCGACCTGTTAGGTCCCAAAGAGTTGACTTTCTCCGGGTCCCGTCGACTAAACAATGTCAGCTGGCGGGACCCAGGGGAAGAGCCTTCTGACCCTCTGGAACCAGCTCCCCCCAGAGATTAGGATTGGCCCCACCCTCCTTGCCTTTTGTAAACTCCTTATAACCCACCTCTGTCGTCAGGCGTGGGGGAACTGAGACATCTCCCCCTTGCCCATGTAGTTTTTGTGTATGATATGATTGTGTGTATGTTTTTATATATTGGGTTTTTTTAGACTTTTTAATGTAAAATTGTTATTTTTAGATTTTAAATATTAGATTTGTTACCGTGTATTGTTTTTTATCACTGCTGTGAGCCGCCCCGAGTCTACGGAGAGGGGCGGCATACAAATCTAATAAATAACAATAACAATAGCAATAGCAATAACAATGCCTGCAATCATGCATACATTATACACAGTGGTGAAATATGTCCTTTTTTTTTTACTACTGGGTCGGTAGGTGTGGCTTGGTGGATGTGGCAGGAGAAGGATACTGCAAAATCTCCATTCTCATCTCACTCCCGGGGAAGGATACTGCAAAATCTCCATCCCTACCCCACTGGGGCCAGCCAGAGGTGGTATTTGCAGATTCTTCAAACTATACAAAATTTCCACTACTGGTTCTCAAGAACCTGTCAGAACCTGCTGGATTTCACCCATGGCTGTATAGTTGTATCCATAGGTCCAACTACAGTCTCAAACACTTCTTCTGAGAAGCCTCTGATGGTAGCTGCCAAACATATGGTGAGATTGAAAATAAAGAGCTAAGATGGCAGTAGTAATAGCAATAGTACTTAGACATATATACAACTTACCAGTGCTTTACCAGCCCTCTCTAAGTGGTTTACCGTCAGCATATTGCCCCCACAACCATGGGTGAAATGCTCCTGGTTCGCTTGTGCCTGTGGGTCATCAGAGAGCTGATCATAAAGGAAATAATTAGTATGAATAAAAGGAAAATGTGCTATTAGAAGATGACAAAGAAAGTCTCCAAATAATCAAATTATCATAATCTCCAACAAACCAACATTTAATTTGGATAGGAGGAAGGAAACTTATTTATTAGATATTTTTACACAAAGAAAGAAATTACTACATAGCTTTAGCTGTTTCTTACAATTCACCATGTGGTAGCTTTCAGGTTTCAGATTAAAATGATCAAAACAATACGTGGATAAAAAAAAAATCTTAAAAGATGGTAGGAATGGTAGATCAGAGTAATTTCCCTGTATGTCTATTTTCCCAGAGATACACACAGAGATTAGAGAATGGCCAATGGGAAATAGGATTTTTGAGTTCTTTATTGTACATAACAACATAATTGTGGTTAATTATACACTGGCCACCAATGTTACTCTAGATTGCAAAATTTTGGGGTTTTGTCATTTGAATTATTCTTACTTTATGACATGACACTTAAATATAATTTGTGCGTGTGTGACTTTAAATGATTGCCTTCTATATGCTATAATATGTTGCTAATCTTTTTTATACGTAGTACATTTTTCATTCATTATCCCTGATTAAACTAACTTTGTTGAAAAGGCAAAACAAAACATGTCTTTGAAATCATTCCTATTCAATTTTGTCAGCCTTCATATAACCCAGGATAACACTAATTATCTCTTTAGTGTGGCTCATGTTTCTAATATAATTCATATGTAAATTGTAATTTAATTCATATGGCCCTGTTTGCGTTCTTTGCTTATAGTCAGCTAAGAGTACGCATGTTGCATCAGAACTGTTTAAAAGCCTAAACAATGTTGTCTGGTTTTGTGTTTTTTTTCCTGAGTGGTCCTAGATATGTTTTGGCTTACTGTTTATATAGGAATGGCATGTCTCATTCATTCTTACTTGAAGGTGGGAGTTGACATTCCTAAATGAAAGAAACCCACCTAGAATTAGATTTATTTAAGGGACCAATCTATATTTCATATTACAAGTAGGATTATATCCTTCAGATGTTCAAAAGTGATAAATTCATTAAGGTCCACTCCATTTTTGAAGTGGAAATGTACGGTAACTAGCATACGATGCAAATTGGAGTAATTATTTATCAGACCAACTACCTCCTCTCATTGATTTTTACATTTATTATAGGAGTAAAATTTCCTACATTGCTCTTCAAAGTGGATCAAGTTCTGTGAATCCATGGAATATGTTTTAATTTGCTTTTCAACCAAAGGAAAGTGAGAAAACACCCACAAAGTAGGTAATGACAAGCATTTCTGTAAGTGTTCTCAGGAAAACAGATTTATGTTTTTATAGAGACACCAAGATCCACAGAACTAACATAAGAGATATTTTATTTTAAAAAGGCAAAAAAAAAAAAGGTTTTATTGTAGGTAGGAATTACATAGATTAAGATCCAGAATATTATTAAAGAATAAACTAACTCAGAGAAGGGAATTTGTTTGAGAAGGAATTCCTACCCCAGTTCATTTTCCTCTGTAGTATGATATCAAAGCTCTAATAGATGAAACATCAAATTTGATACTGAATTACCAGCAGAAAAACTACTTGTCTTATGTATCTTGATTCAAATTTATTCCAACTAATGGAAGAATGAATCTTTCTTCTGAGATAATAAAAAAAAAATTAAGAGGCAGGAGGAGGGGGGGGGGAAGCACTTAAATGGTAGTATTTAACAATACCATTTCACCTCTGGATATAACTTCTCAAAAACTTCTTTCTTCCCAGTTTTAAAGAACCATTTTCAACATTTTCTTTTGGCTGAGTCTATTTAGTCTACTGACTTTTTGTGTCACATTTCCCAAAATTAACTCTGTTAGCTACAAGGGTGAACAATGGAAGAGAGAGATCCAGTTCTCTGATGCTGAGTGTCAAAATTCATAATTTTGGGAGCTTTACAGCTGTGTTCCAGTGATTGAGGGCCCATTATTTATTTATTTATTATTTATTATTTAGATTTGTATGCCGCCCCCTATCCGCAGACTCGGGGCGGCTCACAACAAAATGAAAACAATTACAACAAATCTAAATTACTGCTTAAAAACATTTAAAAACCCCATTTTCTAAACACACATACATACAAACATACCATTCATAAATTGTATACGCCCGGAGGAGATGTCTCAGTTCCCCCATGTCTGACGACACAGGTGGGTCTTAAGGAGCTTACGAAAGGCAAGGAGAGTAGGGGGCAGTTCTAATCTCCGGCGGAGTTGGTTCCAGAGGGCCGGGGCCACCACAGAGAAGGCTCTTCCCCTGGGGCCCGCCAACCGACATTGTTTAGTTGACGGGACCCGGAGAAGGCCCACTCTGTGGGACCTATCTGGTCGCTGGGATTCGTGCAGCAGAAGGCGGTCCCTGAGGTAATCTGGCCCGGTGCCATGAAGGGCTTTATAGGTCATAACCAACACTTTGAATTGTGACCAGAAGTTGATCAGCAACCAATGCACACTGCGGAGTGTTGGTGTGAAACATGGGCATACCTAGGTAAGCCCATGACTGCTCTCGCAGCTGCATTCTGCACGATCTGAAGTTTCCGAACACTTTTCAAAGGTAGCCCCATGTAGAGAGCATTACAGTAGTCGAACCTCGAGTGATGAGGGCATGAGTGACTGTGAGCAATGAGTCCCGGTCCAGATAGGGGCCGCAACTGGTGCACCAGGCGAACCTGGGCAAACGCCCCCCTCGCCACAGCTGAAAGATGGTTCTCTAATGTGAGCTGTGGATCGAGGAGGATGCCCAATACAGCCAGTTTGCTGAAGTTCAGTAGATATGGATCTACAACAACAAAACCCAACTAGAAAAAGGGAGACAATTTGGTGTAGTGGTTAAGATGCTGACCTAGAAACCAGGAATAATATGACTTCTAGTCCCTCTGTAGGCATGAAAAACTGATTGGGTGATTTGGAACCAGTTATTCTCTCTCAACTGGGTTGCTGCTGTGAGGAAAGCCTGAGAGGAAGAAAGAATATCAGTATGATAACTGCCTTGAATTGTAAATGAAGAAGAAAACAGTGAGATCAAAATCTAAAAAAAACATCCCAAGGTTGAATTTTGAGATGAATGAAAGCCGAGTTATACGTGTACTATAGAAATAGATTCTGAAATTATTAAATACTTTTAGTTAATGTTGACTGCTTTCTTTTTGTGTGTTTATTTATACTGTTTAGTTCTTACATCATAAACTTTTTGTGTGCAAAGACTAAGCAATTTCATTAAAATTATTATTGATTTATTGCTCTCTAGTGGCCATTTGAGGTCATATGCATGAGTTCTAATATAGTTGCCCCAAACCACGTATATATAAGTTTATGCTACTCTTTTTAAGTAAAGTGACTGGAGAGATGTAACCCTACTAATTCTTGTATTTCATAATGCAGTCAAGAGAATTTCAGAAATGCAGAGTGATCCAAACAGATTCTGTTTCTTTGTGCTGTAAGTTTATTGTCCATCATAAGTATAGGCATTTCTTAATAGTTAGGGTATTGCATACATTAGAAACAGAGAGAATTCAAATTTCTATTTTAAAACTTATTGTTTACATTTAATAAAAAGTATTAATTCATATGTTTCATTTGGCTTAGTATCAATAATGGGTTCTAAAACCCTTTGCTACTGTTAATGTGCACACTCGCGCACAATACTTCCCGACGCTACCTGTTGTTAGAACCGGGCTGAACCAGGAGCAACCCATCGCTAGTATGACATTGGAATCTACTTTTGTAGCTTGTAAGTTTATAATTTAGCCTCACGTAGGAACAAGGCAACAATCGTTTGTTTAGCAAATCCAGATTAAAACTAGCCATGGTTGACATGATGATTGATCTCAGTCCTGACACATCTTTTACAGTTGGGAGGGGAACATAGCATATTAATTTGATATCTACAAAGAAAAGGTAAAAATATAATAAACATGCAACATACAGTAAATGCACTTTACTAAATAAAGATTACACTATACTACCCAAAAAAATTTTTCCAACCCATTTCATCAGGGGATTTCCCTCCCTTTCTTAAGGTAACTTTAATTTTGATTGTGCCTTTGATGCTCAGAAGTACCATCAAACATATGTACTGTATATACTGTATATTTTGAACCATCAAATATACCTTCTTGTATGTTTTGTTTAGTTAGAAGCAAGGCCCATTTCAGTGAAGCTAATTCTTCTGTAAATGCATTTAGGCTCCAGCTTCACTCATCCGAAAACATCTTGATGAAGACATTCAAAACTGAATGACATTTCAAAAATCCAGTGAAATAAAACACACATACACACAAAATACACACAGTCTTTCTCCTAGCTAGAGGGCTTTGTTTTGGCAGGAATGATCCTTGTTTATAAGGATGAGTAAGTGAAGATGATCCTTTCCAAGTAAATCTTCTCCAATGATGCAATGAAGTGCATTTTATTTCAGTTTTCTTTAAAAGCCCCACTTTAGAATAAATATTCCCAAAGTGACATACAACAGATCTTTAGAACAAGTGAATGAAACAATGATTAAAAACGTAATAAAACAGCAATAGTGGGTGTGATGGCTCAATGGTTAAAGATGCCGAACTTGTCAGATGGAAAGCTGACAGACGGTGATTGAGACCTGAATGCTGCCTGATGGGATGAGGTACCATTACTCATCCCAGCTTCTTCCCACCTAGCAGTTGAAAAGCATGCAATGAGAGTAGAAAAATAGGTACCACTTCTCTGGGGAGGTAACAGCATTCCATGCATCTTGGTGTATAGTCATGCTGGTCACATGATCCCAAAAATGTCTTTGAATGATGCTGTCTTCCCCAGCTAAGAAATGGGAGATGAGAACCATCCCCTAGAATCAGACACAACTGGAGAGAGGAATCCTTTACCTTTAAAACAGCAATAAAATAAGGAGAAAATTGCACTTCAATCCAACGGTATCAAGCAACCAAGGTGGCGCAGCAGGTAGAGTGCAGTACTGCAGGCCACTAAAGCTGACTAGATCTGCAGGTCAGCGGTTCAAATCTCATCACTGGCTCAAGGTTGACTCATCCTTCCATCCTTCCCAGGTGGGTAAAATGAGGACCCGGATTGTGGGGGCAATATGCTGGCTCTGTTAAAAAGTGCTATTGCTAACATGTTGTAAGCCGTCCTGAGTCTAAGGAGAAGGGCAGCATAAAAATATTGAATTAACACCCCCCACTTCCTAGTAGAATCTTAACTCAGTTATATTGTAAGATCAAGACATACAGTTGACTGTAGCTCTCTTGAAGTCCAAAATATTTGAGTCTGGGAAAAATTAATCAGAACAAGTTTCAAGAAGAAGAAGAAGAAGGCAATTATTAAGAAGATTTCATCTGTCATATTGTCAGGATTCCAAATAGCATCTGAAACTAAATCAGAGTCCGAGGCATAGCGTTCCTCAAAGTTCCAATTTATTAGCAGAGCCATGTTGGCATACCTGTCAAAACCCAAATCTGAATTCTGTGGGTTTCTCCATCCAGTTTAAAGTTCATTCCCTTGTTTCTACATCCATAAGTTCATCACATGGCCCAGTCTGGTTCTGCCAATGTGTCCGGTCCTCCCATCAACATCCAGGTAGGTGCTGAATGAAGGATGACCTTGAGAATCTAGATGAATTTGTTATGGCTACAGCTCTACAACACTCATGCAACAGCCCCTCCCAAATTCCTGCAGCACTTATACATTCAGGGGGACGTTTGCCCAGATTCGCCTGGTGCACCAGCTGCTCACAGTCACTCATACCCTCATCACCTTGAGGCTCGACTACTGTAACGCTCTCTACATTGGGCTACCTTTGAAAAGTGTTCGGAAACTTCAGATCGTGCAGAATGCAGCTGCGACAGCTATCATGGGCTTTCCTAAACATGCCCATGTTACACCAACACTCCGCAGTCTGCATTGGTTGCCGATAGGTTTCCAGTCACAATTCAAAGTGTTGGTTATGACCTATAAAGCCCTTCATGGCATTGGACCAGAATATCTCCGGGACCGCCTTCTGCCGCATGAATCCCAGAGACCAGTTAGGTCCCACAGAGTTGGCCTTCTCCGGGTCCCGTCGACTAAACAATGTCGTCTGGCAGGACCCAGGGGAAGAGCCTTCTCTGTAGTGGACCCAACTCTCTGGCCCCAACTCCCCCCAGATATCAGAGTTGCCCCCACCCTCCTTGCCTTTCGCAAGCTCCTTAAAACCCACCTCTGTCGTCAGGCATGGGGGAATTGAAATTTTCCCTTCCCCCTTAGGCTTGTATGTATGATTGGTTCTTTAAATTGGGGTTTTTTAGATAATTTTTAATATTACATTTGTTTACATTGTCTTTTTTATTGTTGTTAGCCACCCTGAGTCTTCGGAGAGGGGCGGCATACAAATCTAATAAATAAATAAAATAAATAAAATAAATTCAACATTCTAATATGCAGCAGGTCAAAATCTCCAAATCAAATGATGGCTTCAGCCTGACACATATATCCTATCCAAAGTCTTCTTACTGAAGCCTTCTGATCCTGGTTTCAGAAATTTTATCACATTCAACAATGCATCACATTCAAAATTTCTTATTTAAAAGAGCATTAGGATAGCCTTCCCTAAGCTACCTATCTCCAAATATGTTACAAGTCTAACTCTAACACATCTTGCTGCTAATTTCCAGGACTCAAGTGCATCCCCTTTGGAGTGCAGAGGTTGGGGAAGGTTAAAGGTTAATGCAAACAGTTTAAACTGGGCCTGGAAAAGCACCAGGGACCAGTCCAACTGATGTGATGCAGATATTGCTAGATAGATGCCATACTCTCTGATTATAGGCATCTTAGTGATGTGGCATGGAACAAGTCTTTGATTTTGTACCAGACTAAACATATGGGATTTGCACTAGCTAATCTTTACTTGCTTGCTGGGGCGTGCAGAGAGAGTGAATGTGTCCATATGAAATAAGCACTCACCCACCCTGTCAAACACATCATGACGACATAAGAACTGTCCCAAACTGTTTTCAATAATTGATTTGCTGTTTAATTGAACAGCATGACTGACTAGCATAGCTCATTACTTTACTCATTACTTAATTATTGAAGAAAGTGGGACAAGTCAATAAAATGGAAGGCTGTAAATTCCAATACTAATTAGCACCATTTCCTCAGAGCCATATTTTAAGGGCAGATTGGCTACCAGAATATCTAGGACCTTGCAAATGAAGGAAAAGGGTAGACACATCATAAATCTACTGTAGATTATGGGCAAGAGAAAAGTAAATGTATGGCAACTGGCTGCCAAACAGGCCAGGAGAGCAGAAGAAAACTTGTTGTTCCAGAAATGTCCTTGAATGCTTAAACTCTTTTGGTCTACAGTGATCCCCCGCCACTTCACGGTTTGCCTTTCACGGACTCGGTGCATCGCGGGTTTTTATAAAATATTAATGGAAAAAATATGTGCAGCAGCAGCTAAAAAAGCCAACACAATCCTAAGCTGCATCAACAGGGGAATACACTCCAAGACCAGGGAAGTCTTAATACCACTCTACTACGCCCTGGTCCGACCACACCTGGAGTACTGTATTCAGTTCTGGTCACTTCAAAAGAGACATTGAAACTCTGGAGAAGGTGCAAAAAAGAGCAACCAAGATGAATAAGAGACTGGAAACCAAGACCTACGAAGAGAGACTGAGGGAACTGGGCATGGATAGCCTAGAGAAAAGGAGGGCCAGAGCGGACCTGATAGCAGTCTATAAGTATATGAGGGGATGTCAAAGAGAGGAGGGGATCACTTTATTCTCCAGGGCACCAGAGGGCCGGATGAGGAACAACAGCTGGAAGCTGACCAGGGAGAGATTCAACACGGAGATAAGGAGGAACTTCCTGACGGTCAGAGTGATGAACCAATGGAACAACCTACCAGTGGACGTTGTGACCTCCAACACTCTGGACATTTTTAAGAGAAGATTGAACTGCCACTTGACTGGTGTGCTATAGGGTTCCTGCTTGGGCAGGGGGTTGAACTTGATGGCCTTCATGGTCCCTTTCAACTCTAACAACAAACAAACAAACGAAAGAACGAACGAACGAACGAATAAATAAATAAATAAATAAATAAATAAATAAATAAATAAATAAATAAATAAATATCACAGATTTTCGCTGCTTCGTGGGTTTTCTGCGGAAGTCGCCCACCCGAAACGCTACTTGCCTACATGAGATTGTAAACAATACATGATTGGTTGATTGATGGAGAAGTGACCAACTAGAGAATGCTGCTTTGTATCCCATAGCCTGATTGGCTCAGTACAGTAGTGCGTTATTTACTTTTCGTCTGTGTGCATCGTTTCATCGCATAGGTTTAGGAATTCAAAACATTTTACAGTAAGTGTAAAGGTACAATACATGCACAGAACAGTGTGGAAAGTTCGATAGTCCATTCTATGTTTGATAGTACAACAGTGTGGGAAGCCAACACCCAAATTCCCCATTGCAGGAGCTGGCCCAGAGCCAATCACAACACCTGTACTCTCTTAAAAGTCTGCACAGGCCACAGGTTTATTACATGGTGTTTCAGGACAAGTTCTGTAACCAACTTTCTTTTCGGCCATTTTTGGTCCCTTTGAAATGTTGGGTGAACTTCTGCAATTGCAATTGCAGTTTGTGTGCTGCTATTGTTAAATCTTCCAATGTGGTTTTGACATCTCCTATTTTTTCTTAAGCAGTTTTCAGGTTAGTGATTATTTCAATAATCGTTTTTTTAATGGCTAGTTTATACATACATAAATATGCAACCATACACATTAATCACAGTCACGGGATATCATTTTTTTTAGGGAAAAGAAACCAAGTAAAGATAAAAACAATCAGGAATTAATCAGGAATAGTAAAAAATAGAAGCAGAATCTTGACCCAGTGTTTGAGAAATAATTAATATTATGCAATGCATATTTTTATATTACGTGGAATATTAGAAAGCAACGCTCAATATAATGTAATTATTAGCTTCAAAATTCATTAATGGGATCAGGAAGAATAAAAACTTGACTAGTCATTCACTGATTTTCAAAAGAAAGCATGACACCATTCTCCTTCCCCCCTTTTTAAAATCACTACCACCCTGCTCCTTTTCATTTGCAGGTAGCTGCATATCTAGTAAGTGTTCCTCAAGGGTGTTTCAAAGTCTGATTTCCAATTATGTAAATCAAAGTGGCTAGGGCAGCATTATCTAAGATTAATTAAAAAAGAAATCACCTTCCATACAAAGCTTCAGAGCCACATTTTCGGTGCATGTTAAGATTACTCAGTGTAAAAGCAGCAATTTTTTTTTTGACACAACATACTTCCCCCCCCCCCTTTCAGTTCTTGATTTCAAGCCATAAGTTACCATTTCAGACAATGTTTTCAAAACTATTAGTGCCAAGCCAAAATATTCTCTCTTGTTTTAATCAGTAGTTTTGAAAATCTGCCCTGCAGCACTAATAAACTAGAACTGAAATTTAGGAGATGAGAACTGTAGTTTAATGGAAAGCTCCTGGATATACTAATGAAACAAAACAAAACAAAAATCTTTAATGATTTCAGCCAACTTTCTTGAGAGAAAATGCTACAATTTATTATCCATGTTTATATACCTGCGCAGACCATTGTTTAGTCATGGAGCATAATGAACAAAATAATCAGTTAAAAAGATGTTGGAGACTAAGCAGGATAATAGATGTGTATAGTTCAGGTCTTTCTAACAATTTGTTTTTAAAAAATCCAACAATACAAATATTATGATTCTTTGAGATAGAATCAAGATCCGCTATTAAAACTGCATTAAATATTTACATATAAAAGAATACAAATTAAATGTATCTATGCATCAAATTATAAATTTTTAAAAATGACTATCAAGCACAGGTTATTTTAATGTTATATATGTTTAAAGCTGGAGATGGAGGAGATATTCTCACAATATTCTTTACCTTATTTGATGGAGAGTAGCTTTTCTTACGCAATAAATGATGGTACTTCTAACATTTTTTAAATCCAAGATATAAAGGGACATGTTCATGCTCCAGAGTTATCACACTCAACAAATTATGTGGAAAAAAAAATCATTTTTGTGACATTACTGGCTCAAGGTTGACTCAGCCTTCCATCCTTCCGAGGTGGGTAAAATGAGGACCCGGATTGTGGGGGCAATATGCTGGCTCTGTTAAAAAGTGCTATTGCTAACATGTTGTAAGCCGCCCTGAGTCTAAGGAGAAGGACGGCATAAAAATTGAATAAATAAATAAATAAATAAATTACATTGAGCTGTTATTCTGTGACACTTTGGAATTTATCATAAAAGAAAAACGAATTAGATTAAGAACAACAATAATGTTTGTCAGGGAAACTATAGAAAACATTTCATCTAGTCATGGGAAAACATTTCATCTATGGGCATGAAGAAATGTTTTAATACAATATTACAATATTACAATATTTTAATCTTATTCAGTTGTTCAAGGACAGTTGATTTCTTAAAACGGCTTCCCCATTCCTTGTCCTATCTTTATTTTACTTGCAAATGCACTACAACCTTAGACATGCCTGAGATGATCTTAGAGGAGCATTTCTCAATCTTGGCTAATAAAGATGTATGGACATCAGAATTCTTCAGCCAACTAGCCACTGCTGAGTATTGAAGTCCACATATCTGAAAGTTCTACCAGTTAGCACCACAATATGGTACTGATTTTAGTGCCACTTTGGATGCTGGCCCCACCCTTTTCTTTTCTGCTGTTCATGTATTCATGAATTTAAGTACAGTTATTTATTTATTTGTTTGTTTTATTTGTTTTGTCAAGTACGTATTGGTGGTATACAAATATATATATGTATGTGTGTGTGTGTGTGTGTGTGTGTGTGCGCGCGTGTGTGTGTTTCAATCCTGGGCCTAGAAAGCCTAGAACTAAGACGCCTTAAACAAGATCTAAGTATTGCCCAAAAGATCATATGCTGCAACATCCTGCCTGTCGGCGACTACTTCAGCTTCAACCACAACAACACAAGAGCACACAACAGATTTAAACTTAATATTAACCGCTCCAAACTTGTCTGTAAAAAATATGACTTCAGTAACCGAGTTTTCGAAGCGTGGAACCATAGTGTCATCCCCAACCCCCCAACCCCTGGATTATCCACAGTTGACCTATCCAGATTCCTAAGAGGTCAGTAAGGGGTGAGTACAAGTGCACTAGAGTGCCTTCCGTCCCCTGTCCTATTACTCTCCTATATCTTTCTTCTATTCCTATATCTATTCTTTCATTGATATTCTATTCTTATTATTTCTATTCTATTCTTTCTTAGATATATTTTACTATGAGTATATCCTCTATAACCTGATGAAGTGGACAAGGCCATCGGAGCTGTGAGTTCCGCCACCTGTTTACTGGATCCGTGTCCCTCCTGGTTGGTTTCGGCCGGCAGGGAGGTGACACGGAGCTGGGCCCAGGAGATTACCAACGCTTCCTTGGGGAGGGGAGTTTTTCCATCACTCTATAAAGAAGCGCTTGTGCGCCCCCTCCTCAAGAAGCCCTCCCTGGACCGAGCCGTACTTAACAACTATCGTCCAGTCTCCAACCTTCCCTTTATGGGGAAGGTTGTCGAGAAGGTGGTGGCACTCCAGCTCCAGCGGTCCTTGGAAGAAGCCGATTATCTAGGTCCCCAGCAGTCGGGTTTCAGGGCCGGTTACAGCACGGAAACCGCTTTGGTCGCGTTGATGGATGATCTCTGGCGGGCCCGGGACAAGGGTTTATCCTCTGTCCTGGTGCTCCTTGACCTCTCAGCGGCTTTCGATACCATCGACCATGGTATCCTTCTGCACCGGCTGGAGGGGTTGGGAGTGGGAGGCACTGTCCTTCAGTGGTTCTCCTCCTACCTCTCTGGCCGGTCGCAGTCGGTGTTAGTGGGGGGCCAGAGGTCGACTCCTAGGTTTCTCCCTTGTGGGGTGCCTCAGGGGTCGGTCCTCTCCCCCCTGCTATTCAACATCTATATGAAACCGCTGGGCGAGATCATCCAAGGACATGGGGTGAGGTATCATCAATATGCGGATGATACCCAGCTTTACATCTCCACCCCATGCCCAGTCAACGAAGCGGTGGAAGTGATGTGCCGGTGCCTGGAGGCTGTTGGGGCCTGGATGGGTGTCAACAGACTCAAGCTCAACCCGGATAAGACGGAGTGGCTGTGGGTTCTGCCTCCCAAGGACAATCCCATCTGTCCGTCCATCACCCTGGGGGGGGAATTATTGACCCCCTCAGAGAGGGTCCGCAACTTGGGCGTCCTCCTCGATCTACAGCTCACATTAGAACAACATCTTTCAGCTGTGGCGAGGGGGGCGTTTGCCCAGGTTCGCCTGGTGTACCAGTTGCGGCCCTATCTGGACCGGGACTCATTGCTCACAGTCACTCATGCCCTCATCACCTCGAGGTTCGACTACTGTAATGCTCTCTACATGGGGCTACCTTTGAAAAGTGTTCGGAAACTTCAGATCGTGCAAAATGCAGCTGCGAGAGCAGTCATGGGCCTACCTAGGTATGCCCATGTTTCACCATCACTCCGCAGTCTGCATTGGTTGCCGATCAATTTCCGGTCACAATTCAAAGTGTTGGTTATGACCTTTAAAGCCCTTCATGGCATCGGACCAGAATATCTCCGAGACCGCCTCCTGCCGCACGAATCCCAGCGACTGATTAGGTCCCACAGAGTGGGCCTTCTCCGGGTCCCGTCAACTAAACAATGTCGGTTGGCGGGCCCCAGGGGAAGAGCCTTCTCTGTGGCGGCACCGACTCTCTGGAACCAACTCCCCCCGGAGATTAGAACTGCCCCTACTCTTCCTGCCTTCCGTAAACTCCTTAAAACCCACCTTTGCCGTCAGGCATGGGGGAACTGAAACATCTCCCCCTGGGCACGTTTAATTTATGCATGGTATGTCTGTGTGTGTGACTGTTAGCATATGGGGTTTTTTAAATATTTAAATATTTTAAATTTGTCTGATTGCTTATGATTTGTTTTTTACATGTTGTGAGCCGCCCCGAGTCTTCGGAGAGGGGCGGCATACAAATCTAAGTAATAAATAAATAAATAAATAAACCTTCATCATGTATTTTACTATGTGTATACCCACTAAAACCCTCATTGTGTATTGGACAATATCAAAAAATAAAATAAAATAAAATAAAATAAAATAAAATAAAATAAAATAAAATAAAATAAAATAAAATAAAATAAAATAAAATAAAATAAAATAAAATAAAATAAAATAAAATAAAATAAAATAAAATAAAATAAAATAAAATAAAATAAAATAAAATAAAATAAAATAAAATAAAATAAAATAAAATAAAATAAAATAAAATAAAATAAAATAAAATAAAATAAAATAAAATAAAATAAAATAAAATAAAATAAAATAAAATAAAATAAAATAAAATAAAATAAAATAAAATAAAATAAAATAAAATAAAATAAAATAAAATAAAATAAAATAAAATAAAATAAAATAAAATAAAATAAAATGTATGTATGTATGCATGCATGTATGTATGTATGCATGTATGTATGTATATATCTTTGTATAGCTCCAATCTCTCTATACTTTGTGCATGCGTGTGTGTGTATGTGGTGTATGTAACATGTTTTTGCTGAATTTGAAAATTAAGGGAGAATAGGATCTATCCTAGTCTTCCTTAATTTTCAAATTCAGCAAAAACATGTGACACATACAAAATATAGTGTGTCGGCTATGAATAATTCTCCATCTCAGCTGAATGCCTGAAGAGGACTTCCCTTTCTTTTTATGGGATAAATAAAGGGAGTGATGTCCAAATTGTTACAGTGGAAGAGACACAACTGCAAGAAATAAACATTTCTCAAGAGCTATTCCAATTTGCACCACTCAAACACTGCACAGTCTTATACCCCCAAATGGTTTGGCAGTACAATGTGCGCGCCATAATTTTTGGTGAGTTAAACGTTCCACGTTGATGGGTGACATTTCAATATGCTATTACTGCTCTCCTGTTCCAAGGCTACACGGAAGACTGTTCATTTTATGTGCCATCACTCAAATCACTGATCACTCTGGTAGTTTGCTTATTGTACATTTTGATATTTAGGGGGAAGAATTGAATAAAGATTTGAAGCATTCCATTCCAAGCATTACTGACTGTATAGGTGATTACCCAGTGTAGCATATGAAGATCTTCTATATCAGTCTTGGTAAAAGATGCAGGGTGGAGCTGCTCAGGCAGAATTTTGCTGGGTTCTCTTCTTCTTTTTTGAGAGAGAGAGCCTCAGGTCTTCACAGCCTTTAATCAGCTGCAATCTGAGTGAAGCTGTCAGCTCCTTGCTTGCACCATGTCAGCTTTAGTATTACTTAGAGCATTCTTGACAATACAATTTAATAGACAACCTGTGGAGAGGGAAAAACATATTTTTCCAGACAAAAGTTTTGAGAGCTGTAGCTGTGGCAAGACTTCAGCAATTCCTGATCTTAACACAAATGTTCTCACGCATGGCAAACATATCTTATCAAGCAACAGAAAGAGGTGAAGGAAGACCCTGTTGAAAAACAAAGCTAGCCACCTAAATGAAAAATTATTTCATTATTTGGGCGGGGGGGTGTTAAATCCTTGCTGAATGAAGGACTGCACTCTTGTGGTAAGTAACGGTTCTTTATTAACGAGAAGTAACGGTTTACAGAACTGAACAAAGACAATGTGGCTGTGCCTGGCAGCTATATATATGCCGGGCTGCCAGGCTGAGCCAACCAATCACATTATAGTATTTTCCCGCCCAAGGAATATGGGGCGGGTACAAGGCCTAACTGTCCTCTGGACACAACGGGGTATCCCTGAGGTAGGATCCAGAAGGTTCTGACCAGTTCTGGAGAACCGATAGTGGAAAGTTTGAGTAGTTCGGAGAACCAGTAAATATCACCTTTAACTGGCTCCACCTCCATTTATTCTCTGCCTCCCAAGGCCAGCTCATCGGGACGAAATGGGGATTTTGCAGTAATCTTCCCCTGAAGTGGGGAGGGAATGGGGATTATACAGTATCTGTCCCCTGCTATGCCCAGCAAGCCACACCATGCCCAGCAAGCCATGCCCACAGAACCCGTAGTAAAAAAAAAAACAACTGAATCCCACCACTGATTTAGCCCTCCCTATCTTCAAGTCAGTCTGAATTAATTCTATCTAAAAATATCTCTGTACTTCTTAGTATTCTTAAAAATAAGAACTGAATAAAGGAATCCCCAAAGTAGCAGACCCAGAGGTGTTGTGGTTCAGCCTGAGCCAGATCAAAGACCAGCTGCGTCTCTGCTGGCTCCATGCCCGGAGGAGGCTGAGAGCAGAGAGGAGAGTTGTTTGCAGTCGGACAGTGCAGACAGCAGTCACGAAAGTAACGCTGATGCAAGGCCTGGGAGCCCTGGGGAAGGGCTATCTCCAGCAAGTAGCTTTGATTCTCTGGAGTCCCTGGATGACGACGCACAAACTATCATTAGTATGCGGCAGAGACGCATAGCTCAAAGGAGAAATCAACTGTGTAGATATTATCAGCATTGAATGAGGAACACCAGGGGGTTGGGTGTGGTCCTCATTAGCAGGGAAGGGATTATAAGGCATGAGAACCATTCTGGCAGCGTGTTATCAAAGGGGAGTTGGTGCTATCTGCATTTTCTCTCAGCATTTTTGTTCCTGGCTCGTGGCCCAGCAGCCTTGAAGACTGGTGGGAGGTGTGTGTCTGTTAGCTCAACAGCCTCGTCTGGCATTAAGGATCCTGTGTTTCTGTATGAACAATTGCCTTCATGTATCTATTTGAAGTTCCAGTGTTTTCCTGCTCTGTAAGGACATTTTCTGTTGGCTTCTTTTCTCTTTACCATTATAAAACTGTGTTTGGATTCAACCGGTGTGTCTGGCTTATCTTTTTGGGTTGGTCATAGCTTCCGGAGTGACCCAGACAGAACAAGAGGAAAGAAGTCAGTTCACCTAATTCAAGCCTATTGTGGAGAGGGCATTGGTGGCACCTTCAATTTATTTCATTTTATGAACCTTATTTTCCTGAGAACATTAAAGAGTTCTTAGATTCACGTTTTCTGTCAGAGAAGAAAATTTTGATAGAAATTATATTTGAGTGTGGCGTCCTTGCCGCAGTTGAGCTATGAGGTGGTCAAAAGAAGTGTTGCCTCAACAAACATTGTATTCCTTTTCAAGCCCACACTATTTTTTAAGAGATTTGGAAAATCGACTTTTGCCTTGCAAAAGTGAGATCTTTATAAAAGAGAACAGGACATTTCATCACCTTTTCTGGAGTTTCACTCTTTGCAGTTATATTCCTTTCCCACCACTCCCGGGTTGTTTGGTGGGAGTGCATGCATTTGAGTGTGGTGTGATTGTGTAGTATTGATTGTTTTTAGTAATAATGGATTTTAACTTTTTAATATTTGATTTGTATTATATTGTATTGTTATTGTTGTGAGCTGCCCCGAGTCTTCGGAGAGGGGCAGCATGCAAATGTAATAAATAATAATAATAATAATAATAATAATAATAATAATAATACTTGGCATGTTGGGCCCAGTGCCAAAGGATCTCAGCGGACATTTGAAAACCATCGGAATTGACAAAATCTCCATCTGTCAATTGCAAAAGGCTGCTTTACTGGGATCGGCAAACATAATTTGCTGCTACATCACGCAGTCCTAGGTGCTTGGAAAGCGCCCGCCGACTGGTGATGAAATACGAAATCCAGCATAGTGATCACGTTTGCTGAGTTTTATTGATGATGGTGATGATGATGATGATGATGATGATGATGATGATGATGATAATAATAATAATAATAATAATATGTTTGCCGATCCCAGTAAAGTGGCCTTTTGCAATTGACAGGTGGAGATTTTGTCAATTCCAATGGTTTTCCAATGTCCATTGAGATCCTTTGGCACTGGGCCCAGAGTGCCAAGTATTATTATTATTATTATTATTATTATTATTATTATTATTATTATTATTATTATTATTATCATCTTGCTTCTGCACATGTGCAGGAAGCAAAATCTCACAAGGGTTTGTGACTTTTTTTGCTTCCCTGCATGTGCAGAAGCAAAAATACACCAAAATTGTGCACAAGTGTGTCCCCTAACAAGATTTTCCTTTCTGCACATGCACAAAAGCAAGATGTTGCTGGAACATGCATGCATGCCCGCCAGACACCCAAAGCTGAGCGCCCAGCTCAATTTTTGCTACTGGTGTGGCATCCTTATCCGTACTTATGGTTATGACCAATACTGATCATAACCAATTTATAGTTTACTGTCTACATTATCACTGAGGTTGTGAGATCTAATTGCTTTCTCTTATTTTTCAGGGGCCGAGAAACTTCATAACTCAAAATGTAACAAGTGACTTAGTTTCAACAGACAGCATTTGTCTTTCAAAATGGGGAACTTAGCAAAAGTTTGCTTATTTCTTCTTCCCAGCAAACTTTGGGATACTCTTCATGAAATATAATGCCATTCTAAATCCGATAAGAGTCATTTTGCATGCATGGAAACTTTCCCTCATATCACTTCTGAATGTAATTGAGCACAGTCGTGGTTCAAAGATCAAATCCAAACAGATAGGAAGGGTAAGAAGAAGAAAGAGGAGAAAAATCAACTTTGTTACAACTGAACATTATCCCAATGGTCCCCTACTTTTTGCAATAAATTGGTACTTCTATGGGGGTCCGAATATAGGGTCTAGAAACATAGAAACATAGAAGACTGACTGCAGAAAAAGACCTCATGGTCCATCTAGTCTGCCCTTATGCTATTTCCTGTATTTTATCTTACAATGGATATGTGTTTATCCCAGGCATGTTTAAATTCGGTTACTGTGGATTTACCAACCACGTCTGCTGGAAGTTTGTTCCAAGGATCTACTACTCTTTCAGTGAAATAATATTTTCTCACGTTGCTTTTGATCTTTCCCCCAACTAACTTCAGATTGTGTCCCCTTGTTCTTGTGTTCACTTTCCTATTAAAAACACTTCCCTCCTGAACCTTATTTAACCCTTTAACATATTTAAATGTTTCGATCATTTCCCCCTTTTCCTTCTGTCCTCCAGACTATACAGATTGAGTTCATTAAGTCTTTCCTGATACGTTTTATGCTTAAGACCTCCCACTGTTTTTGTAGCCCGTCTTTGGACCCGTTCAATTTTATCCATATCTTTTTGTAGGTGAGGTCTCCAGAACTGAACACAGTATTCCAAATGTGGTCTCACCAGCGCTCTATATAAGGGTCTATAATACCAATTCAAACATGTATAGGGTTCCAGGTCAAAGAACCCTCAAACTTTTGGACTACTCATCATTTTAGAGATTTTTTTTTAATGCTTGCTATTAGTTTACTTCCAAAAGTAAAAATTCAGTTGGCTTATAAGGCTATTACATACGTGGATATTTCAGTTGGCATATAAGGCTACTGAATACGTGGATATTTAACATTTTTTCAGTCTGCCATCCATAGAATATTAAATGTTCATTGAACATTATAGCATAAGAGGGATCAGGCTAGCATGTAAATAGTATTCAATTCAATTCAATTCAATTTATAAGCCGCCCATCTCCAAAATGGACTCTGCAGCAATAAAAGCAGCATACAATGAATAAACCCCCCCCCCAAATTAAAAACATTCATCTATCAATCATTCATCCATCACTTTGGGCCAGAGCTGGGTGTTGTTGCTCAATTGTGCCAGGCCTGGCAGCAAAGCCATGTTTTTAAGGCCTTTCTGAAGGCCACGGGGGTGAGGGCAGTGCAAATCTTCAGGGGAAGTTGGTTCCAGAGAGACGGAGCCACCACAGAGAAGGCCCTTCCCCGCGGTCCCACCAGCCGACATTGTTTGGCTGACGGGACCCGGAGGAGGCCAACTCTGTGGGATCTGATCACTCGCTGGGAAGTATGAGGCAGAAGACAATCCCGTAAATAATCTGGTCCTAAGCCATATAGGGTTTTATAGGTGATAACCAACACCTTGTCATATAAATATAGATTTAGAAAGCAATAGGATAATCTTTTTAAAAATAAAACTGTTCACTTAAAATATTTTCTTTGTGTGTGAAGGGAGAAGCATAACACAGGTGCTACACTCAGAAAATATATATTTTTGTGAAAAGTGCTCTTTTTACACACACAAAAATAATAATCCAATTTAAAAGACTAGACAATATGTTCCTTAAATCATTTCTCCATATCCACTGAGATAAACCTGAATTACATTTATGGTTCATGTTGCATTTTATTTCTAAGTTCAATAAATTGAATAAGCTAGCTTTAAGCAAATTTAAACAGGAAAATTGAAGCAATAGCCCAGCTCCCAAGACGCTGCCCCCTCAAGCCCACATATGGCTTATAATAAACCTGAAGTCTCTTTTCTCTATACCGGAGGTCTGCAACTTTGGCAACTTTAAGACTTGTAGACTTTAGCTCCCAGAATTCTTTAGCCAGCTCTGCTAAGGAATTCTTGGAGCTGTATACTGTGATGGCAATATTGCACGGCCGGTGGCTTACCCCCGGCCCAGATTTGCCGCAGGGCCAGGGAGACATGGCCCTCAGCATAGCCGCCATCTTGTGGGCTGGGATCTCGCGAGATTTTGCGAGATCCCGGCCATCTTGGGACATCGGCTCAGGCCGATGACGTCGTCGGGGGGGGGGGGGGCGGAGCCTGCCATCCCTATAAAAGGGCTGTGCAGGCTTTGGGGCCTCCTTTTCGCCCCGACGACGAGCAAGTGAACACCCGCCCGCCCTCCCTATCTTTCAGTGTGCTATGGTGGGTCGCCCTTAGGGGGCCGAATAGGAATTTTTGGCGGTCTCAGCATTTTCTGCGACCGTTTTTTCGCCTATTCCACACTGCGGTGACGGATGGTTTGGTTACGGGGTGCTTCGCTCCCCGATTCAGGTTAATTGGCTTACCTTTGGTCATTTGGGTTGGCAGTTTAGGGGCGGAAATTGGGCGGTGTTTAGCAACTGCGTGTTCTCCTTTGGGCATCTTTGGGGATGATTGGCAGGTTCTCTCCAAGGGCGCATGGTGCCTTTAGTTCGATCTGGGCAATTGGGGGGAACCTGCCTTTGGGTCTCGTCCATTTCTATTCCCTTGAAGGGGTTAGACGGCGAGACCTCCCACATGCAGGTGCATGGCTGGGATCCAGGTGAGGGCGTGGCCCTTCACCTGGATCAGCATGGAGCTATGCCCATAAGTTGCCCTGGAAGTTTTTCTGACGTCATTTTTTGCCCCGGAAGTAATTGTTTGACCCTGCGGATCCTTGTTAGGTTTAATTAAATGTATGCTAATTTAATTAATAAATTATGCTAATTTAATTAATAAAAATGACCCAGTTTAAATCCAGCTCTTTGTGTCCGTGTCGTTACTCCGTCTCTGCTGCAATTGTCTTTCTAAATATTGCCAAACCACAACTCCCAGAGGCTTCAGCCATTATAGTCACTGCTGAGAAATATTGGGAATCATAGTTCAGTGGCTTTTCAAAGGACTACATATTTCCAACCTATGTTGTACACACTAATAACCCCCAAAATATCCTTTGTGAAATTCACATAGCTTTGCAAGGAACAATAAGTAGCCTTTTTTAAACTGAATTTGGGGATTACGAATCCCTGAATTCTTTCTTTGTAGCTCTCACTTACATTAATGAATATTGGTCTCCCATCTCCCAACAGATGGGAGAAACCTGAAAATAACACTCAACCATTAATGGGCAGCCAAAAATTTTACTGCCACACTGTGGGTGTGGTTTATTTTGTGAGTGTGGCTTAATGCCCATATGATTGGGTAGGAGTGGTTTGCCGGCCATGTGACCAGGTGGGAGTGGCTTGAATGATCATCATTGTTCAAGTGTACTGTTAACAACCTTACCAATTTGCTTTGCGTTTCTGTGCTCTCCCTCCTGGGTTGCCCCCCGTCTCAGGCTGGGCATCTAGGCGAATGGGTGCTGCCAGAAGCATAAATGCTGTCAGCGCCGCTTCCACCCACACATTCTGCTTGCACCTCAGGCAGGAGGTGGCCGTGTGAGGCTGGAGGGGAGCCGGGCAGGAGAGAGGGAAGCTTGTCTGAGGCCAGGAAGGAGGAAAGAGGAAAAAAGCAAGGAGCACAGACATAGCAGCAGCTGCAGCAGCAGGAAAAAAAAGGAGAGCTGAGCCAAGACCAGTAATCCAGGAAGTGAAAGCCGCCGATCAGCAATCCAGGAAGTGACAGCCGCCGATCAGCAATCCAGGAAGTGACAGCCGCCGATCAGCAATCCAGGAAGTGACAGCCGCCGATCAGCTGGAGATGTGCATGCATCTTCATTTCTGCCAGTGGAACTGTGTTCCACACCATCCTGCCTGCTGTCCACCCCTTCACGTAACCTTAAAACAAACAAAAAGTCCAGTCCTGTCTAAATGGGAAAAAAATAGAAAATCTCTGTTCAAATGTTGCACTCATTTTGCATTACTACCCTAATATGATTTTTAAATTTATTTATTTATTTTATTTATTTCATTTAATTTATTTTATTTATTTATTTTATTTATTTTGTTTATTTTGTTTATTTTGTTTATTTTGTTTATTTTATTTATTTTATTTATTTTATTTATTTTATTTATTTTATTTATTTTATTTATTTTATTTATTTTATTTATTTTATTTATTTTATTTATTTTATTTATTTTATTTATTTTATTTATTTTATTTATTTTATTTTGTTTATTTTGTTTAGTTTGTTTAGTTTGTTTAGTTTGTTTAGTTTGTTTAGTTTGTTTAGTTTATTTAGTTTATTTAGTTTATTTAGTTTATTTAGTTTATTTAGTTTATTTATTTAGTTTATTTAGTTTATTTAGTTTATTTATTTAGTTTATTTAGTTTATTTAGTTTATTTAGTTTATTTATTAGTTTATTTGGTTTAGTTTATTTATTAGTTTATTTATTTATTAGATTTGTATGCCGCCCCTCTCCGTAGACTGGTATCCTCCTTCCTACTTCCATTTCCCCACCCCCCAAAAAAATTTACACATGGCTCACAGCCACCCAAAAGTTGCTAACCTCTTTATTAGAGGGAAATTTAATTAGATCAAAGATCATTGACAGAAAGACATTTTTAGGATCTTGTCCAATGTTTCCATTTGGCATCAGACTGAAACAACTGCATCTTTCTTTTTTCCTTGGAACATGCTGTGTTTTTCTCTCCCTGTTCTTATAAAATATCTTTAATCAAGTTTGTGTAGGGCTGGAATGTAGCTTATAAGCCAATTAGCTGTGAAAGATCATTTGTCTTTAAGAACTAGATTCAAAGGGGCACAGACGCCAGTGAAATTTCCTGTCAGGAATAAAAAAATGGCAGACAGGAATTAATAATAAGACCTATAAAGCCCTTCATGGCATCGGACCAGAATATCTCCGGGACCACCTTCTGCCGCATGAATCCCAGCGACCGGTTAGGTCCCACAGAGTTGGCCTTCTCCAGGTCCCGTCGACTAAACAATGTTGTTTGGCAGGACCCAAGGGAAGAGTCTTCTCTGTGGCAGCCCCGACCCTCTGGAACCAGCTCCCCCCAGAGATTAGAATTGCCCTTACCCTCCTTGCCTTTTGTAAACTTCTTAAAACCCACCTCTGCCGTCAGGCTTGGGGGAATTGAGACACCTTCCCGGGGGCCTAAACAGTTTATGCATGGTATGTTTGTGTGTATGTTTTTTGCTTTTTAATAAGGGGCTTTTATTGGTTTTAAATTATTAGATTTGTTATACATTGTTTTATTGTTGTTGTGAGCCGCTCCGAGTCTACGGAGAGGGGCGGCATGCAAATCTAAATAATAATAATAATAATAATAATAATAATAATAATAATAATAATAATATGCAGAGGGATGGAAACACTTACATGTCTTAGCCTGTACCCTTCGTGGTCCCAGTTCTCTTACAGCCTTAATCTCTAAAGAGACTAAAGAAAGAGAAGTAAACTGGGGAAGAGGAGAAAGTAGCAGGACAAATTAGAGGAGTAAAGGGTGCAGAATTTTCTTTGGACAAAGTATTTTCATGCAAAGTTGTTCGCCGCAGGGGTATAATTCTTTGGGGGGAGGGTGCTTGAACACCAAATAGATATTTTCATGGTATATTTTGGGCCAAGCCAACTGCCTTTCTGAGATTTATTGTCAGCCACCCCTGCACTGTTTGTGCATCGCTTTGTCCCTCTTTAGTTCGGGCAACAGTGGGACAGGCTCCAGGCACCGTGTTCTCTGAGCCTCAGGGAGGAAATGACAGAAGGCTTCTCCCATGTAATCAGGTTAGTCATGTGGCTAATCAAGGACAGACCGCGTCCCTTCTGACAAAGCCAGGACAATGATGTCTCATTCATATTTCACACAATGGACTGCTTAAGTCATCCCACGGCTTGCTAGAAACGTATGTCTCCGCGCATGGATGTTTGTGTGTGTGAGTGAGTGTGCGTGCGGCATGCATGTATTCATTATCTTCTTTGTGTGGATACACAGGAGAGGTTGTCCCCCCCCTCTTAACTCAGGCATATGCTCCGGCTGCTCTCTGCTGCAGCTGGACAAGTGCGCTCGCTCTCCAGATTTGTTTACTTTTGTTTTATTAGACACCCATGAATCCATCAGCGGCAGTAGGGCAGAGACATTAAAAAACAACCAGTGAGTGTGTGTAAGCCCATGTAGTCCTGCACGTGTGGGTATTCATGTAAATATTCTGCTCTTTGAAGTCTGCCCATTAAAGGGATCTTAGGACCTGATGGCTATTTATTTATTTATTTATTTATTTATTTATTTATTTATTTATTTATTTACTTACTTACTTACTTACTTACTTACTTACTTACTTACTTACTTACTTACTTACTTACTTACTTACTTACTTATTTATTCCAATACACAATACATATTGAAGAGAATAGGCATGAAGTATTACATATAAAGAAAAGATATGAGAATAGAGGAGAAGATATATGAAAGGGAGCAAAGATATATGATACATGGGATGAGGGGAGACAAATTGGACAGGGGACGAAAGGCACACTGGTGCACTTATGCACGCCCCTTACTGACCTCTAAGGAACCTGGAGAGGTCAATCGTGGATAGTCTAAGGGGAAAATGTTGGGGGTTAGGGGTTGACACTACTGAGTCAGGTAATGAGTTCCATGCTTCGACAACACAAATTATTGTGACGATCCAACAGATTAAAAATGAAATAGGTCAAGAGAAGTGGTTTCGGAAGTGGAGAAAATGTGTAGGCTTAGCTTCCTGGGTGCATAAAGGCAAAACAAAAATATTTCCAAAAGACTTTAGCAGCTCTTCCTCATATGTTTTGAAAGCTGGATTTTGAACAACCTGTACATCAACACAGAATTTCATTTCACTTGTTTGTCTGCTTGAGTCAAGGGAGGATATGAAATGCCCACAACAATAATGATTTTAAAAAAATCAATTTTGATACTTTGGATCCACCCAATAATTTAAATTTTTCTAGGGTCTTGGGTTGATGGGAGTGACATTTTTAAAGTTCTATGATGACCCAGTTCTCACACAATAGGAGAAATTGCTATTGATAAAAACCATGTATCTATCTCATACAATGGAAGGAGTCAATACTTTTTAACATGTTTTCATGGTGATCCCTGAATTTAAACAGGTTACCATGTATATAATTTATCCTCACTCAGGATAAAAAATCTTGTGGACAGGGCTAGACCCACAATGGCCTTTGCATACCCTCAATTGTCCAAATGAGTAGCATAGATATATTAACATGGTCTTCTAAATGTAGTCTTGTCCTTCATTTTGATGTGCTGATTCAGAAATGATGACATTGACCTTGGTTTGATGTTCCTGAAGACAAGCCCCAATTGGGAATCCTGTTCCAAACCTAATTCGCAGGAGACCCAAGGCAGAATATCATGTTGCCCTGCATCTTCCTCCTCTTTGTTTAGTACAGTTGCAGCACATTATCTCAGCATTTATTGATGTGCCAATTTAAAGATCTGGGATCATTATAGCAGTCCATATAAATCCAATAAACACATAAATAATGATCTGGCCTTGCTTTGCTAGAAGGTAGGTTAAATTGATGATCAAAATGGCAAGTACTGTATGCCTGTTCTCTTGACTCCTTTGTGCCTTGATTGTAGAATAGAATAGAATAGAATAGAATAGAATAGAATTCTTTATTGGTGAAGTGTGGTTGGAGACACAAGGAATTTGTCTTTGGTGCATATGCTCTCAGTGTATACAAAAGAAAATATACATTTGTCATGAATCATGAGGCACAACACTTAATGATTGTCATAGGATACAAATAAGCAATCAGGAAACAATCAATATTAATATAAATCATAAGGATACAAGTAACAAGTTACAGTCATACAGTCATAAGTGGGAGGAGATGGGCGGTAGGAATGATGAGAAGACTAAAAGTAATAGTAATGAGACTTAGCGAATAGTTTGACAGTGGTGAGGGAATTATTTATTTAGCAGAGTGATGGCGTTCAGGAAAAAAAACTGTTCTTGTGTCTATAGGTTATAGTTGTCCCATTTTTTTCAAGAGGCAACCAGAAAATCCAGTTTAAACCAGAAAGTCCAGTTGCCTCTTTAAAAAAAACATCTTTGGGACAATCAAGGCCAATTATTATTTTTTAAAAGCTTAAGCCTACATGAAGTTCAGATTAGAACATAGAATTCTGTTACATAGTTACAATCTGTTCTTTGCAGGTTCTTTTTCAGTGAGACAAGGAAAGAAAATCTAAAGAGAGCTCTTTTTAAAGCCTATTTTTTACAGGTAGTGAAAATTAACATCATGCCATGCAATTTGCTTTTCAATGTATACCTTTTAACAGAACCACTTTTCTATAAGAAGATATTATTATATGCCATATTGTTTTATATCAAACAGACTTTATTACTCCTGATTATATAGTGTAAAACCAAGGCAATTAAGTTAGCAGCAGTGGTTACTTTTATTGATTACAGCATTTAGAATTTAGCAACTTTATAGTGACACTTAAGTTGGTCCAACTGAATACATAGTTAAAAGCTGATTGTATAAAGATATATGCAGCATATCTCTATTCATGTATTCAAAACTTTCCACATATATTACCAAGCCAGTTGTGATATGGGCCAAGTCCTTATTGTTCTTCTATTTCAATCAGAAAAGGTTGCATAAGGCTATTTCAGTAACTGGAAAAAGGGCAGAGTCAATCAAGGACAAATCCATTGGTCACTTCTAAGCCAGCTGAAAATACTTAAAAACATAGGCATCTCTTGGCTGGCTATTGTGCTAGAGATATAGTAGTGGCATAAAAGTCCATGGCCCATTAAGCAAAGTTGTATTAGCACTCTTATTCCTTCAGTTATATTCTGGCAGGGGAGAAAGAGAACATGGTATGCCACACACATTAAGATGCTACATCCTAAGCTACTTTTATTCCCTAAGGCAAGTGTTGACTATGTGAGTGGAGAAAAAACATGAAAATATTATGGTTACTCTAATGCAGTGGTCCTTGAACTGGGGAGTGGGTCAAATGACTGTTTCACAGGGGTCTCCTAAAACCATGGCAAAAGACAAAGTCCCCATGGTATTAGAAACTAAAGTTTCTATTCTGGCACCTTGGAACCAGAGGTGGGCTGCTGCCCGGATTGGGGGTAGGGGAACGCAGTGGGGTAGCAAAAATGGAGCTCCATCCCATAGCACTCAATTTGCACTGAAATATGTTGAAAAAAAATGCAGGGCGTCCTGCGTAAGCCACACCCACAGTGTGGTAGTAAAAAAAATGGTAGCCCTTCACTGCTTGGAACATATTTTTAAAATCCAACCCATCAGGCATTTACAGTGGAAGTGTCGCTCTGACCTTCCTGCCAATGAGCTTAAAGCTCTGTTGGGAGAATTGGTGCTAGACTTATGGTTTGGGGGTCACCAAAATGCGAGGAACTGTTTTAAGGGGTCACGGCATTATAAAGGTCGAGAACCACTGCTCTAGTGAATGATCTCCCACAACTATGTTAATTTATTTGTAAAATTATTTATCGGGGTTAGAACATAAGAACATAAGAAGAGCCGTGCTGAATCAGGCCAAAGCCCATCGAGTCCAGCATTCTGTGTCACACAGTGGCTCACCAATTGTCCATGGGGATCTTGAGAAGAAAGAGAAGGCAAGTGTTGAATATGTATTGAGTTAATGTAAATAGTTGAATCTGACATGTTGAATCTGATTGGGTCAAATTTGACCGGGAAAATTTAAATTGGTGACAGTTGCATTTAGGTGGGAAGTAAAAGTATAAAAGGGGCAAGCTGACAATGTTTCAGACAGTCGCGTCTAGAGCTGAAGTCACAAGTGCAACTGTATGCTCTGCTATCAAGAATAAAAGCATTTAAAAGAAGCTGACAGTCTCAGTATTCTTCAGCAAAACCCTCCCTTTCCCCTGACCCCCAACAAATGGTACTCAAGGGACTCCTGCCCGTCTCCAGTGGTTGCTCGAGCCAACTCAAGAAGCTGTTATTTGTTTGTAATATACATATTTTGTACCAAGAAGTTCAATCTTTGGCATCTCTGTTGGAAAAATTTTTTTTGTTTCAAACCCTAGAAAGCCACTGAGGATCTCCTAATATAATCCCTGCATCAGGAGTGGGTTCTGGATTTCTTTACTGCCGGTTTGCTCACGGACGCGCCGTGTGCACACTTTGGTGGTGGCACCTATGGTGCCACTGAGAGAACCAGCCTAGGGGCAAGGCAGACCTGGTTCAGTGATCAGGTCGCCAAGTTATTAACAGTTCTATAGAACTGGTAGGAACCCACCTCTGCCCTGCATGCAAGTCTCACATGCATTTTCCTAGTGTTCCCTAGTCAGCCTATTGTTGGGTCTGTAATTGTGCTCTGAAGCTGTATTCTTATCCACTGTTTCTATAGATCTGCTAAAAAAAAGGTTTGGAAGCAAAAAGTGCATAACCTATTATAAATAATCATTTCTAGATTGCTGAGAATGCACTGTTTTTGAACCAACTTGTAAGAGATTGCATCCTTCAGAATACCTGAACTTGAAGAGGATGAGTCTTAACTTAGGGGTGAAGCTCTTCTACTTCAGGTGATTGATAAACTGGTAACCTCCTGGAAGAATAAAGGGGTGGGAGTGGGGGAACTATGGGGAAAACAAAGTACTCAGGAAACATCTTAATTTTCAGTCATGACCTAACATGCCTAAATGCCTTTTGTGCATTTGGATTTAATAACTCCTCTTAAAAATGTTCGCCTACTGTATCTGTAACAACTTACAGATCGTTAAACAAAACGATCAACAAATACTACCCAGAGTATTATTTTCAGGTTTCCCAAGAAATTGTCTTTGAAATAAGTTTTAAGTGTTATTTTAAGATCCTGTCTCAAATTCATAAGATAAATGTGATCCAATTTAAGACAGACACACATACACAAACACACAGAGACACATATTACCATTTGTTTATTGAGCTCAATCATGATCAAATTATGTTGATTAATGAGTGAGGTTTTTCCCACCCTTCCCATAGTACCACGTGATCTCCAAACTGTTTAGGTCACTTGTGTATATATGTGCTCTTATTTCAATAATTGACTCTGATGGAGGAGATATGGAAACCTTTAATTATTTTAATTGGGCTTATTAGGGAGTGATATACATTCTTTATTAACGAGAATGTTACGAATCTATCACCTCCCAAGTTGTATAATATCTTGGTTTATTATATGCTATTTAAACAAAAGAGAATTATTCCTTTTTAAAAAAAAATTAATGAAAGCCCAACAGAAAATTGTCTTTGGCATAAATAAAATCTCTATCTCTGTGCAATGTATTTCATAACAATTATCACTTTTAATTCATCATATAAAATGCGTAATAAACCAGTTGATTCTTTCATTTGAATGTTTGGCTCAAAATCAACGCATTTGAAGTACGCATCCACGAACACACCCAGATACCACACAACAAGGTCTGAAATGTTCTTTATATTTTATTTATTTATCTATATTTATCCTGTTGGCAGCTGTTCCTTCGTCAGCCAATTTTGTTCTGCTTTCTTTGCCAGCTCAATCTTGCATTTACCCATATCAACCATGGAGGAGATGGGTCTAGGATGATGGAAGTTGTAGTCCAACGTAGCTGGAGGACATCAGTTTATAAAGGTTGGAATCAGAAATGTACCAATTCAGACTTTTCAAGTAACACATTACTATATTTATAAAGTAAAACTCATGAATATAAAGCCAGATGGATATCTCTACATGGGGCTACCTTTGAAAAGTGCTCGGAAACTTCAGATCGTGCAGAATGCAGCTGCGAGAGCTATCATGGGCTTTCCTAAATACGCCCATGTCACACCAACACTCCGCAGTCTGCATTGGTTGCCGATCAGTTTCCGGTCACATTTCAAAGTGTTGGTTATGACCTATAAAGCCCTTCATGGCACTGGACCAGAATATCTCTGCTTTCTGCCGCACGAATCCCAGCGACCAGTTAGGTCTCACAGAGTTGGCCTTCTCCAGGTCCTGTCAACTAAACAATGTCGTTTGGCGGGACCCAGAGGAAGAGCCTTCTCTGCGGCGGCCCCGACCCTTTGGAACCAACTCCCCCCAGATATCAGAGTTGCCCCCACCCTCCTTGCCTTTCGTAAGCTCCTTAAAACCCACCTCTGTCGTCAGGTATGGGGGAATTGAGACTTTCCCTCCCCTTAGGCTTATAAAATTTATGCATGGTATGTTAGTATGTATGTATGATTGGTTTCTAAATTGGGGTTTTAAATTAACTTAAATATTAGATTTGTTTACATTGTATTATTATTGCTGTGAGCCGCCCCGAGTCTGCGAAGAGGGGCGGCATACAAATCTGGTTAATAAAATAAATAAAATTTAAAAAAATCAATAATTCCGCATGTATCCACTTTTCTCTTGTGTGTTAATCACAGACATGTGTAAAATTCAAAATATGATCATAAATGCCTGATAGGATTCAAATGCATTGATAGATTTCCTTATAATTTTTCCCAACTAGTTGCATGCAGGTATAATCTTTTCCACAACAGAATTGAATAGAATAGAATAACAGAGTTGGAAGGGACCTTGGAGGTCTTCTAGTCCAACCACCTGCTTAGGCAGGAAACCCTATACAATTTCAGACAAATGGTTATCCAATCCCTTCTTAAAAACTTCCAGTGTTGGCGTATTCCTAACTTCTGGATGTAAGTTGTTACCTATGATTCTTTCAGGAAATTTCTCCTTAGTTCTAAGTTGCTTTTCTTCTTGATCAGTTTCCACCCAATGCTTCTTGTCCTGCCCTCAGGTTCTTTGGATAATAGTTTGACTCCCTCTACTTTGCAGCAACTCCTGAGCTAATTTGAACACTGCTATAATGTCTCCCCTAGTCCCTCTTTTCATTAAACTAGATTAGATTAGATTTATTGGATTTATATGCCGCCCCTCTCCGCAGACTCGGGGCGGCTCACAACAATGGTGAAGAACAGTACATAGTAACAAATCTAATATTTAAAAATCTAAATTACAGTTTTAGATTAAAAAATCCAAAAAAGAAACCCCAATATGTAAAAAACAACACACAATCGAATCATACACAAAAACTACGTGGGCAAGGGGGAGATGTTTCAATTCCCCCATGCCTGACGGCAGAGGTGGGTTTTAAGAAGTTTACAAAAGGCAAGGAGGGTGGGGGCAATCCTAATCTCTGAGGGGAGCTGGTTCCAGAGGGTCAGAGCCACCACAGAGAAGGCTCTTCCCCTGGGTCCCGCCAGACAGCATTGTTTAGTCGACGGGACCCGGAGAAGTCCAACTCTGTGGGACCTAACCGGTCCCTGGGATTCGTGTGGCAGAAGGCGGTCTCTACCCAGATCCAGCAACTGTTCTTCATATGTTTTAGCCTCCAGTCCCCTAATCATATTTGTTGCTCTTCTCTGCACTCTTTCTAGAGTCTCAACATCCTTTTTACATTGTGGTGACCAAAACTGAATGCAGTATTCCAAGTGTGGCCTTATCAAGGTCTTATAAAGTGACATTAACACTTCACGTAATTTTGATCCTATCCCTTTGTTTATGCAGCCCAATATGCAGATGCAGATGCAGTGATTCAGATGAAAGTATCTTCCTGAACTTGAATTATATATGAAATTAAAATGACTGTTCAGTGAGTTCATGTAGATATTTGACAACATGGAGGAAAGCATGACTAAAAAACCTTCCACATTGCATCTCGAAGAAAGATAACGGGACGAAATAAGTGGATCTATCAGCAGAATCATTCATGAGAAAGAAAGATGCACTCACAATTTTATTATATCAAACACAAAACAAAACTCTCTTTATGAAACTTTTGCCCTGTAACATGACTATGTTCATATTTTTAAGAATACTATACATTTTATATGCCAAGTCAAAAAATGTAATGGTAGCAGACAGTACTGTTTCTTAAAGGAACAGTATTGAATAATATTAAATCAGATATTTATTATATGACTGGAGCAGTGGTGAAATCCAAGTTTTTTTACTACCAGTTCTGTGGGCATGGCTTGGTGGGCATGGTGTGGTTTGATGGCCGTGGTTGGTGGGCATGGCAGGGAAAGGAAATCCCCATTCCCTCCCCACTCCTGGGGGGAGAGATATTGCAAAATCCCATTCCATTATGAGGCCAGTGAGAGGTGGTATTTGCTGATTCTCCGAACTACTCAAAATTTCTGCTACCTGTTCTTTGAACTACTCAAAATGTCTGTACCAGTTCTCCAGAATCTGTCAGAACATGAGGGATTTCATCCCTGGACTAGAGGCTTCCATCCATAATGTATTCACATCTTTTGCTTTTTTAATTGACCTCCAACGGTTCCTTTTAGGAGCATCTTAATAGATCTTCTTTCTTTCTTTCTTTCTTTCTTTCTTTCTTTCTTTCTTTCTTTCTTTCTCTCTCTCTCTCTCTCTCTCTCTCTCTCTTTCTCTCTCTCTCTTTCTTTCTTTCTTTTATTATTTGTTTGTTTGTTTGTTTGTCTGTATGTCTGTCTATCTATCTATCTATCTATCTATCTATCTATCTATCTATCTATCTATCTATCTATCTATCTATCTATCTACCTATCTATCTATTAGAGTTGAAAGGGACCTTGTAGGTCATTAAGTCCAATCCCCTGCTCAAGCAAGAAACCCTACACCACCCCAGGCAGATGGCAGTCCAATTTCCTTTTGGATGTCTTGAGTGATGGGGCATTTACAACCTCCACTGGCAGGCTGTTATATTGGTTGATCGCTCTCACCGTCAGAAAGTTCTTCTTTATTTCCAGGTTGAATCTGTCCTTGATCAGTTTCCATCCATTGCTTCTAGTCTGGCCCTCTTGTGCCCTGGAAAATAATGTGACCCCTCCTCTCTGTGGCAATCCCTCAAATATCTGTATACTGCTTTCATGTCCCCTCTGCCTCTCCTTTTTGCTAGACTATCCCTGCCCAGTTCCAGCAACCTCTCTTCGTGTGTCTTGGTTTCCAGTTCCCTTATCATTCTGGTTGCTCTTTTCTGTACTTTATCTAGAGTTTCAATGTCCTTTTTGTAGTGGGGTGACCAAAATTGAATGCAGTACTCTAAATATGGTCTGACTAGAGCATTATAGAGTGGTATTAGTACCTCCTCAGTCTTGGAGTGTATCCCCCTGTTGATGCAGTTTAAGATTGTATTGGCCTTTTTAGTCGCCGCTGCACATTGCTGGCTCATATTTATTGGTTATCCACCGAGTCACTGCTGTTAAGTGTGGTTTCCCCCAATCTGTATGTGTGTCTTACGTTTTTCTTACCTGGGTGTAAGATTTTGCTTTTTTCAGCATTAAATTTCATTTTGTTAGTTTGAGCCCACAGCACTAATCTATCTAGATCTTTCTGTATTTAAACCAATGCCAGACTTTCTAAGCATGTTTAAGACTGTGTATTTTTTCTTCCATTTGCTTCAACGGAAAGGGTAGCATTTCTACTTGTGTTATACAAAGGCAGTGACTCTGTCCCTTGAAATGAATAAAGGCCTTTCTACCTACTTAATCCATCTTTTCATCATATCTCACACTAGGCAATGAATTAAAGCCATTGTGCCAGACCATGCTGTTAAATCAATTCCACTTAATTGTGCTATCAGTTTGGATTACATGAATGTTGATTGTGAACTAAAGGGCCCAGTTACTTTTTTTTAAATGAAAAACATGTATCTTGACAAAGTCAAATATACTTTCAAAATCTGCACTTGGTTATTTAAGCTCGGTTTTTCCGATTAATCAGAATATCAACTGTAGAGAGACAGTACATGCTGAATGTTTATCCGAAGTAGCCATTTTTTGCCTGTGTTAACTACAACATTGAAAAGGGATCACATCGACTTCATCAGCCATTGATACAAACGTGACAAAGAAATACTTGAAATGAAAAGTGAAATGGTTAATGTACATTTCAATTTAAGGTTTTCCCTTTTTTAGTTTCTTCAAAGCAGCCGTTTCTGTCTTCCTTTTAACCAGCCATATTCTCACCTCATATAATCTAAATGTTGTGATCGCCTTTCAAACAAAATGACAGCTGAAATCTTGCCAGGGCAGATGACACATTAAGGAAATAATCTGGTTTCAAACAGTCTGGGATCATCAAGAGCAGCGAGAAGGGTAACATTTATTTAAGAGAGATGTAATCATTGGCTCCTTTCTTCGTACTACCAACATCATTATAACCGTTCAAACAGAAGATTAAAGAAATCAATGGCTCAAAGCTCTGAAATATTTTAGGGAATAGTGTATTGTCTACAGAGCTTCTGCCTCATTTAGTATTTTAAAAAAAGAATCAAGTGAACATTCTGAAATAATAAGAAAAGTAGATCTTTCAAAAGAAATATGAATGGATAAGGTGTACTATTATTGTTGAGTAGGTCTAATGAAGACAGATTAAGAAAGCGCTATAGTACATCAGAACATCAGCATCAGTATATAGAACATCAGAACATATGTAGTACGTCAGCAGTGGGTTGCTCCCAGTACGCGAACGGTGAACATGCAAACCTGTAGCAATGGGTTTTAGAATCCACTACTGAGTTGCATGATTAACTTAATTCTGTTGTATGGAAGAACTGGGGTCTAGGATATTTAATCACAGCCACATGGTTATATATACTTTACCCAGTGAAGGGCTACCAAAATCTTTACCACCGCACTGTGGGCGTAGCTTATTATTATTATTATTATTATTATTATTATTATTATTATTAATCAGATTTGCATGCCGCCCCTCTCTGCAGACTAGGGGCGGATAACAACAATAAAAAGACAATGTAAACAAATCTAATATTAAAAATAATCTAAAAAAACCAAATTTAAACAACCAATCATACATACAAACATACCATCTATAAATTTTATAAGCCTAGGGGGAAGGGAAAATTTCAATTCCCCCATGCCTGACGACAGAGGTGGGTTTTGAGGAGCTTACGAAAGGCAAGGAGGGTGGGGGCAACTCTGATATCCGGGGGGAGTTGGTTCCAGAGGGTCGGGGCCGCCACAGAGAAGGCTCTTCCCCTGAGTCCCGCCAGATGACATTGTTTAGTCGACGGGACCCGGAGAAGGCCAACTCTTATGCAGGACACCCTGCATTTTCTTTCAACTTCTTTCAGTGCAAATTGGGTGCTCTGGGGTGGAGCTCCATTTTCGCTACCTCACTGCTTCCCCCACCCCTATCCAGGCAGTATCCCACCCATGACTTTACCCCAGACCCCTGCCACAGTTAATTTACCCACTGTGGGCATTTATCCTTGGCTGACACTCCACCAGTGCTTCTCTCCCCTATTACTGATCCTCCATCACTGCTCCCTGCCCCCCATGATTCCAGGGACTTTGCCAAAGGATACTTGCCCCCAGCCAATCTGGAGCACGGGAAAATTAGCCTCATGTCCCAGCAGCCAATTTGGTGACAATGGGTGCACCTCTGCGACAAGATGTGGTTGCAGAGCGGGCTCTAAGTGATGGAAAGGTGGTAGCAGCACTACCACTACCAACACTATGAGAGTTGAGGTGAGGAAGCAAGTATCTGGATGAGGCTCAAACATTGGCCAGCAGTGATGCTGAAAGACCTCCGTTTCAGCTTTGTGGTGGGCTGTCACTGTGCACCAGTGATCAGTCACTGCCGCTTCTGCCTGCACTGATGCTGCCATCTGGACTGGTGTCATTGGTAATACAGAGGGCGAGGAGGCGAGGGGGCAACCCAAGTCCTGGCTCATTGATGTGAAGCCATTATGGTTTTTCCAGTTGTGTGCAGCTGTTTCTCATTTAATACATCCAGCTCCCACCAGGTGCAGAGCTGCTATTTAGAAACATAGAAGATTGACGGCAGAAAAAATCCTCATGGTCCATCTAGTCTGCCCTTATACTATTTTCTGTATTTTATCTTAGGATGTATATATATTTATCCCAGGCATGTTTAAATTCAGTCACTGTGCATTTACCAACCACGTCTGCTGGAAGTTTATTCCAAGCATCTACTACTTTTTTGATTAAAATAACATTTTCTCACATTGCTTCTGATCTTTCCCCCAACTAACCTCAGATTATCCCTCCTGAACATTACTTAACCCTTTAACATGTTTAAATACTTTGATTATGTTCCCCCTTTACCTTCTGTCCTCCAGACTATACAGATTGAGTTCATTAAGTTTTTCCTGATAAGTTTTATGCTTAAGACCTTCCACCATTTTTGTAGCCCATCTTTGGACCTGTTCAATTTTATCAATATCTTTTTGTAGGTGAGGTCTCCAGAACTGAATATAGTATTCCAATTGTGTGAAAAACATTTCATGTTTTTGAGTTGGCCAATGGGGTGGGCAGTTGGCGGGCAGGACTTTCACCCTCCCAAGCCTTTCAGGAGGTGACAGTCACCCAATAGTCCTTCAGGAGGAAAGAAACCAAAGCACTTCATCAAAACATACCTCAAAATTAATGATGCTCTGGTTGTTTCCCAATTTATTATTTCCCCACGTTTTAATCCTGTTAGTCAACAAAGACAGTTCATATCAGAGCACTTTCTGATAAATATGTCAGACTTTAGCAGAAATGTCAAATCAGATAACAATGTGTAGATGAAATGACAACAACTTGACATAATTGGGTATGTATAAATATGGTAAAATCCATTCTGAATATTTGGTTCTATTTGGACTTGCAATTTATTTGGTTTTGGACTTTGGACTTCCACTTTAATTCATAAAATGGAATTCATATTTTATTTTATTTTATTTCTGATTGCTATGTGTGGTGTCACTGGTGTGGTGTCACGTGACTTTCGTTGTCAATGACAATTCATTGTATTGACAATGACAATAAAGTATTTATATTATATTAAAGGGGATCTGATACAATTTAGGAAAAACATTTCTGCATATAGGAAGGTATCTTAGAACAGTGAAATTGATTTGAAAGATCTAATATGATGCAACAATTTCACTCAATTTCCTGATGCAATCTGGAGCCTTCAAGTAGACTCATCATATTTGCAAATGTAACATAAATATAATAATAATATCTTAAACTTATAGGCTGCCTAGTTCATGTCCTGTCTGGGTTCCCCCAGACCTCAACACCAACTGGAAAAAACAGCCAGACACTCTGGTAAAAGCCAAAAGTATTTTATAACTGGAAAAAATAAGCACAGAGGAAAACCTGTTCTTCCCAACAGACAGGATATAATACGGTACAGCAGGGTCCTGATGTCCAGACAATACAGCAAGCTTCTTGCTGGCACACCCCCCCAAGGTTTCAATAGTCAAAGGCACAAACCAGGATTCCAAGACGCCAAAGTTCACAGTCAGGTCCCACGACTCTCAAAGATAAAACTCCACAAGCCAGGAAGGGTGGGTCTGCCTTTTAGCCTTTCCCAAGAGCACCACACCCAAACCCAGCTGTTGCCACTTTAATGCTGAAAGTATTTAGCCAATTGACTCCGTCTCTGAGTAGCTCTTCGTTGTCGCAGATCAATTATGGCTTGTGCACTTTCCTCTAAGGAATCCAGGCTGCTTGCTGGGGAGAGCTCCCCCTGGTGGGACTCTGGCTGTCCTCCCTCTTCTTCAGCCTGGGATTCCTCCTCCTCGTCTGTCTGCACCTCCTGTTCCTCAGCCTCTCCCTCTGAGCTGGAAACCGACAGAAGGTCAGCCGTTCCCGGAGGGGCCTCAGACGGAACCACAACAGTTCACAATAGTCCATATGGTCTAATTGGGTCTTTGCCAATTTATTGTGTATTTATGTTTGAAAGAGACTGCTTTTTTTTCCATATAGCAAAACAAAACAATGATATTTTATTATGGCACCCCTAAGAGAGAAAAGGGACATTATTTGGAAACGTCTCTCAAACTGAAAAAAAAAATGCAAATTCCCAAAATATATTTTTATTTATTTTTGTGGTCTAGAGCTGTATACTGTACATTTTAATATTTTCAGTCTTAGTTTCTTCATGTTATAGTTTCAAAGTGTATATCTTCATTCTACATTAGCCAAGTATTCAGGAAGACAAAACACAGGAGTCTTATAAGAAGGGGAAGTATTGATAATCATTTATTGCTTTTTACTTTTTTTGTTTAGGTATTGTCTTCCCAGAATTTAAAATCAGCATGTAATCTTACTTGCAGCTTGCCTTCAGAAATTTCTCAATAAGAAAATTATGTGTAAAAATTCCTTTTTATGAGATTTTTGACTAAAACTGTAATTCTCTAACTGAGACATATCCTGTCGGAAATGTCGCCCAAAGCTTTATCTTGGTTATAAAAAGAAATTAGAGGTATCGGCCAATTTCAGAAATAGCATGAATGTTTCTTTTATGTGCATATGAAGAAACCGTCTGAAAGATTTGCAAAATCTTTGTTCTTCTGCCTTCTGGCTGGTATAATAGACATTACAACAGTTAAAATTGCTGGAGATCCATCCTAGTCAGATTCAAAAACTTGTCCAAATGTAATTTTTCCTCATCTAATTATGATAATTAGTCAGGATTTATGGAGGCCTGTGGAAAATAAATATGGCTATACAAAGAAATATAGAAACCGTTATGATATTTTGCAATTCATAATAAAAGAGCCAACTTACATACCGTATTTTTGGAGTATAAGACACACCTTTTTCCTCCCAAAAAGAGGCTGAAAATTTGGGTACATCTTCTACTTTGTAGCTTTTTCAAATTTTGCCCACTCCTCATCCTAGGCTTCTCTTTTGGTGTGGTCCATCATCCAAAGTAGCTACAGCAATTAATTTGATTGTATTTCATTTAGTTATTGGCTGATAAAGGCTAATTGGAGACATAAATCATCTCATTGCCACAATTTTCCTTGATCATCACTCAATTTTGAAGGATATCTTGTAGCTACAATAGTAATATGGTTTGAGTTGAATCCTCAAGACATACAGGTGAACACATTTAAGATAATTAAATATTGTTTTAACTCACAGTGGTGTTGAGCAATTCTCAGAAGGAATCAAGAAGGATAATTTTGTGTTGTGTTGAATTTCCAATCCTTCTTCAGATTCTTAGCTATTTATATCCTATGTGTTGTGGTTGGCTCTGGCCCAGCTCCTGCCCCAGGGAATGGGGAGGTGGATGCAGGGGAAAATTCAACATGTCACAGGCCTGTATTATTGCCGACAGAATCAGATCAGAGTTTAGTTTCCTTGGACGAAGAAGAAGGTGGGAGTGACACGGCAGAGGAGGGCTTGGCACACAGCCAAGGCAGTCAATCTTCCTTATCTTCTATAGCTTCAGATGATGACATTTTGGATACACGCAAGCGGAAAATTATGCGTAGAAGAGACCAAGTAAGAACATATTACAGGAAATAAGTGAGGCCACCTGTGTTTTGGTGGGGCTCCAGTAATTAGGGCTGCTGCTATAGGGTTTGGCCATTGTGGAAGAATATCTGTTGCAGTTTCATCAGAAATCTTGTGTGCTGGACTTTGTTGCTTTTTCATGCCTTTGAAACCAAAGCAGAGCAACGTGTGTGTGTGTGTGTGTCTCACTTCGTTGGAAGAAGAAGGGGTGTGAAGTTTCTTCACAGCTGCTAGCTAAGTACTTAATGACTGCTTAAGGGAAATTGTACAGACTACCCGGTTGTTTTGGGATGAGTGCTTTTTGCAATACAAAAAGAGCACTTAGTTTATGTTGAATTTTGTGATAAAGAACATTGTTTTGAATTTTCAAACGTGTGTGTGTCTGAAATTTGTATCTTTGAATTTTGGGGAGGCTCCTATCAGAGAGCCCGACAGAACACTATGGAGGGTGATCTACTTCTCGCTTAATATTAGTGGCATTTTAATACCAAGCACCAAAGAATAAAGAATGTATGGACGTTAATAAAACTAGCATTCTAATGAAGCTTCTTTCTAGTAGATTTATACACATAGGAATTTTGTTTACCTGCTCTCTTCCTTCCTACCATACTTCTTCAGAGCAAAATGCAGCTCACACTAGGCATTAGGAGAACTCTGTGTATAGATGCCATCATGCAACAATGAAGTTTCTGTGCAGACATTCTGCGAGGTGAAAGTGCATTATAGCAATTGCACAGTTGGTCTGATATCTATCAGCTTTCCAAACGAAGGCTAAAAGGACTTCAGAGCATAAACAATGCCGGCAATGATAATGAGTCAATGATGTTTGGTGTCACTAAATATAGAGCCTTTACAAACAACTCTTTTTTCCCTTTCTTTGGAGGGAAAATCCAAAAATGAAAATGTTAAAAAATCCCAACTGAGAACAAATCTTGAATTTAATTTTTTTTTTTACAAGAGAAGTAAGGATTGAAAACATTAGAAATAAATATATCACGCATGGAACTTATCCTGTAATTAATTGGAAAGAAACATCACTGACTCGGGGTGGCTCACAACAACAATAAAACTATGTATAACACATCTAATAATTTAAAATCACTAAAAACCCCTTATTAAAAAGCAAAGAACATACACACAAACATACCATGCATAAACTGTATAGGCCCGGGGGAGGTGTCTCAATTCCCCCAAGCCTGACGACAGAGGTGGGTTTTAAGACATTTACGGAAGGCAAGGAGGGTGGGGGCAATTCTAATCTCTGGGGGGAGCTGGTTCCAGAGGGTCGGGGCCGCCACAGAGAAGGCTCTTCCCCTGGGTCTCGCCAAACGACATTGTTTAGTCGACGGGACCCGGAGAAGGCCAACTATGTGGGACCTAACCGGTCGCTGGGATTTCTTGCAACAGCTGTTAAGTGGATCACTGCAATTGTTAAGTTAGTAAAATAGTTGTTAAGTGAATCAGATTTCCCCATTCCTTTTGCTTGTCAGAAGGGAATCACAGAGTGAAGGACTATCAAATTTTTTACTACCACACTGTGGGCGTGGCTTATGCAGGACGCCCTGCATTTTCTTTCAACATCTTTCAGTGAAAATTGGGTGCTCTGGGGTGGAGCTCCATTTTCTCTACCCCACTGCGCTCCCCTCCCCATCCGGGCAGCAGCCCATCCCTGGAATCACATGACCCCAAGACACTGCAACCATCAATATGGTTGCAATATGAGTCAGTGGCCAAGCACCTGAATTTTGACCACATGACCAGGGGGAGGCTGCAACTGTCTTAAGTGTGAAAAATGGTCATAAGTCACTTTTTCCCAGGCTTTCTCCCAGGCTTTCTATATTTTATGTTTGGTATATATGTGTTGTTTGGTTTTAAATATAATAGGGTTTTTATGTGCTTCTTTTTTAATATTAGATTTGTTTCGCTATAATATTGTTTTTTATTGCTGTTGTGAGCCGCCCCGAGTCTTCAGAGAGGGGCGGCATACAAATCTAATAAATTATTATTATTATTATTATTATTATTATTATTATTATTATTATTATTATTATTCAGTGCCGTTGAAACTTCAACAGTGTTGGGACTTCAATGTGATGTATTGGGATTTCCACCCCTCCCTTCACTAAAATGGGTGTGACCAGCACATAACGCATCCGGGCCGCAAGTTTGACGGGTTTGCTTTCTATTGTACATCTTTTTGCTGTTTTTCAGAAGTAACACATTTGGAAATGTTTGGAAAAGTATGGAATAAACTCTCTTTGGTTTCCCCATAATACAGAATGCCATCTTCCCTACCCCCTCAAACTGCAGCCCAGATGGAAGGCAGCATCTCCAGATACTGCAATTCAGCAAATGCATTGGGATGGAAATTAGCAATACATCATGGCTGAATTACTTTTGCCCATTGCCTTGTGTTTCAAAATGGGCATGTGTTCCGGCAACTGCAGGTGACATTAGCTTTGATTAATGTCACAATTGTGAATTAACAAACTGAGGAGTTCACACCTGCAATATGGATATGCTTACCTAATGGCTAAGTTGTTCAGTGCAAAAGCAGTTTGTTTATTTGTTTGTTTGTTTGTTTGTTTGTTTGTTTATTCATTCATTCATTCATTCATTTATGTATGTATGTATTTATGTATGTAGTTATGTATGTATTTATGTATGTATGTATGTATGTATGTATTTATTTAATTATGTATGTATGTATGTATTTATTTAATTATGTATGTATTTATGTATGTATGTATTTATGTATGTATGTATGTATTTATGTATGTATGTATTTATGTATGTATGTATGTATGTATGTATGTATTTAATTATGTATGTATGTATTTATGTATGTATGTATGTATGTATTTATTTATTTATTTATTTGTGTGTGTGTGTGTGTGTGTGTGTTTGTTTATTTATTTATTTGTGTGTGTTTGTTTGTTTATTTATTTATTTATTTGTCAAATAAGTATAGTATTATAGTACATATTAACATAACACAACATAAGTAGAACGTAGTAATAGAAAGGATAATTAGACAGTAGGACAGGGACATTAGGCACATAAGTGCACTTATGCACGCCCCTTACAGGCCTCTTAGAAAAGGGGAGAGGTCAATTGTAGATAATGTAAGGTTGAAGATTTTGGGGTTGGGGGAAGCAACAACAGAGTCAGGTAATGAGTTCCAGGCGGTGACCACTCTATTGCTGAAATCGTATTTTCTGCAGTCAAGTTTGGAGCGATTTACATTCAGTTTGTATCTATTACGTCCTTTTGTGTTGTTGTTGTTAAAGGTGAAGTAGTCACTGACAGGGAGTACATTATGATGTATGATTTTATGAACAACAGTTAAATCAGTTGGGAGACAACGTAGTTGTAAATTTTCTAGATTTAGTATTTGAAGTCTGGAGGAGTAGGGTAATTTGTTCCGTGAGGAGGAGTGAAGAACTCTTCTTGTGAAGTATTTCTGGACTCCTTCGATTGTATTAATATCTGATATGCAGTGTGGATTCCACACAGGTGAACTATATTCTAGAATAGGTCTGACAAATGTTTTGCATGCTCTGGTTAATAAATCTAGATAATGTTTCTAGAGAAGAAGCTACTTAAGATTAGGTTTACAATTCTTAAAGCCTTTTTGGCAATCATTTGTCAGCATTTTGACACGTGATCTGAAGTAGGAGGCATTGAACAGAAAAGCATAAGTAATATGTCAAACAGCTGGGCCCTAAGGTGACCAAGAATATTTGCAGGCTGAATAGAAAAAGGGTGGCACAGTGGTTAGAGTGCAGCACTGCAGGCTACTTTAGCTAAATGCTAGCCGTAGTTCAGCAGTTCAAATTTCACCATCAGCTCAAGGTTAACTCAGCCTTCCATCTTTCCGAAGTGGGTAAAATGAGGACCCAGATTGTTGGGGGCAATATGCTGATTCTGTAAACCGCTTAGAGAGGGCATTAAAAGCACTATGAAGCCGTATAAAAATTTATGCTATTACAAAATTTTCAACATCTGTATTTTTAATGGCATCATAATAAGGAAAGAATATTTTTTATGTGAGAGTGTTTGCCCATATTGAATTTATGGACAAGAGATAGCGATTCAGAAAACTAATACACATTTTTCATATCTGCTGTTATAAGAGCACATAAATATTAATAAACATTGACAACTACAATAAATAATACAGCTGTTAAAGAAAGTGGTGTATTAAGGATCAATTTAAGGATAAACTCTGCGGTAACCTTAAAAATTAGGAGGCTCCTATAGCGTCTTTGTTTTTAATAGAATTTTAATGAAGAGTTTGAACAAGATAAAAACAATAGAAATATAATAATAATAATAATAATAATAATAATAATAATAATAATAATAGAAATATTAGAAAGTAAAGCGACTCTCATAATGTCTAATGATGAGTTTATTTAATTCAATATTATTTTCCATTGCTCTGGGGATATAGGTGTTGTGGTTAGCTCTGGCCCAGCTCTTGCCCCAAGGACTGTGGATGTGGGGGAGACATCCACATGCTGCAGGCCTGGTTTGCCCCCGGTGGAATCTGAAGAGGAAGGCTCCTCTGACCAAGAAGACATGAGTGTCAGGGAGGAGGAGAGTGTGGCAGACAGCTCAGAAGGAGATCAATTATCTAGCTCCTCCTTGGATTCAGCCACGCATGCGGAGAGCGATGCATAGGGAACAACAACTGAGAGATTATTATCAAAGAAAATGAGGCCACCTGTGGTTGGGTGGGGCTGTGGTAATTAGTGAGGCTGCTATAAATAGCAGCCTGTGGGTTTGGCCATTGTGGAGAATTATGTGATCGGTGTATTTCATGACTGCTTTATTGACTGACTTGTGTGCTGATTTTTCCCTGCTTTGAAACTAAACCAGAGCAAAGTGTGCTTCACTTTGTGAAAGAAGGACTGTGAATTGCCTCACAGCTGCAAGCTAAGTATCACAGAACTGATAAGGGACTTGTACAAATTACCAGTTTGTTTGGAGACGAGTGCTCTTTGCTATACCAAAACAGGGCTTAGTTTAAGTGAATTTTCATTATAAAGAACATTGTTTTGAATTTTCAAATGTGTGTGTGCCTGAAATTTGTACCTGTGAATTTTTGGGAGGATTCTACCAGAGAGCCCGACAGAACAATAGGTAATCCTTGTTAAATGGCCACATTTGGCCCAGAGACAACTAAGTTGTTAAGTAAAATGGTCACTAAGTGAAATTGCAACTGTGTTTATGGTTTCCCTTCAACTTTCATTTTTTTTACAGATCTCCAATGGTCCTAAATATGACAATTGGTCAGAAAACTATATTTTCCTCACTATTATAACTGTGAATCGATGCTAAATGAGGCGGTTTCTAAAGAGGACTACCTGTATGAGATTTTTTTTAAAAATGTTTAAACGAATCCAGCTAGTTCAAGTTCAAGTAATGTTATCTTTAGGCAGACATAAGTTAAAAACAAAAAATAGGTTTGTCCATGTAGTGCAAATCTTCGTGTAGGACTGAACAGTATTCATGAAAATGGGACCATTTATAAATGCACATAGAAAAGTGTACAAACATTATAAACTGATGCAATCATCAAACTTTGTGGCTGATTAGAGGAGAAATCTGTCAGAAAAATGTATTGTCAGATTCCCCGATCCCTAGTGACAATAACTTGAGGCAGTTTACTTGACTTTCCAATCCCTTGCTATCAAGGAATATGATGATTTCTTAAAAGTGCCCAGATTTTAAGTTTTAGTTTACATTTACTAAGATGTAAGAAATAAAGCCATTACCATTCATTTAATTTTGAAAATCAAAGTCAAACTTCTGAGCACAATCATAAATCTATTCCTTTGAAAAGTGTTTGGAAACTTCAGATCGTGCAGAATGCAGCTGCGAGAGCAATCATGGGCTTCCCTAGGTATGCCCATGTTACACCAACACTCCGCAGTCTGCATTGGTTGCCGATCAGTTTCCGGTCACAATTCAAAGTATTGGTTATGACCTATAAAGCCCTTCATGGCACCGGGCCAGATTACCTCAGGGACCGCCTTCTGCTGCACGAATCCCAGCGACCAGATAGGTCCCACAGAGTGGGTCTTCTCCGGGTCCCGTCAACCAAACAATGTCACTTGGCGGGACCCAGGGGAAGAGCCTTCTCTACGGCAGCCCCGGCCCTCTGGAACCAACTCCCCCCAGAGATTAGAATTGGCCCCACCCTCCTTGCCTTTCGTAAGCTGCTTAAAACCCACCTCTGCCACCAGGCATGGGGGAACTGAGATACACTTTCCCCCTAGGCCTTTAAAACTTTATGCATGGTATGTCTGTATGTCTGTTTGGTTTTTATTATAATGGGTTTTAACTGTTTTTAATATTGGATTTTACTGTTTTGTTACTGTTATTAGCCGCCCCGAGTCTGCGGAGAGGGGCGGCATACAAATCCAATAAATAATAATAATAATAATAATAATAATAATAATAATAATAATAATCTCCCCCCGGAGATTAGAACCAACTCCCCCCCGGAGATTAGAACTGCCCCTACTCTCCTTGCCTTTCGTAAGCTCCTTAAGACCCACCTGTGTCGTCAGGCATGGGGGAACTGAGACATCTCCCCCGGGCATATACAATTTATGAATGGTATGTGTGTATGTATGTGTGTTTAGAAAATGGGGGTTTTAAAATGTTTTTAGTAGAAATTTAGATTTGTTATTTATTGTTTTTCACTTTGTTGTGAGCCGCCCCGAGTCTGCGGAGAGGGGCGGCATACAAATCTAAATAATAAATAATAAATAAATAAATAATAATAATAATAATAATAATAATAATAATAATAATAATAATAATAATAATAATATTCCATCCCAACAAGCTATTCTTTAATACCTTCCCTTGTCAGGAAGGGAATCTAATCAGATTGTGAACATCCAGAAGACTAAAAATAAGACAATTTGAAATATTATTTATTCCCACTGTTATTTGATCCAATTTAAATTAGCAACTCTAGGAGGCTTATAATAAAAGGGGGGGAAAAGAAAATAATGAATCTAGGAGGGAAACACATAGCTGATGGTGGGCAGGACACAAAAGCTAATTCAATAGCAGTAAGAAATACAGTACGCAGATGATACCCAGTTGTACATCTCCACCCCATGTGCAGTCAACAAAGCAGTGGAAGTGATGTGCCGGTGCCTGTTGGGGTCTGGATGGGTGTCAACAGACTCAAACTCAACCCTGATAAGACAGAGTGGCTGTGGGTTTTGCGTCCCAAGGACAATTCCATCTGTCCGTCCATCACCCTGGGGGGGGGAACTATTGACCCCCTCAGAGAGGGTTCGCAACTTGGGCATCCTCCTCGATCCCCAGCTAATATTAGAAAACCATATTTCAGCTATGGTGAGGGGGGCGTTTGCCCAGGTTCACCTGGTGCAACAGTTGCAGCCCTATCTGGACCGGGACTCACTGCTCACAGTCACTCATGCCCTCATCACCTCGAGGTTCGACTACTCTAACGCTCTCTACATGGGGCTACCTTTGAAGAGTGTTCGGAAACTTCAGATCGTGCAAAATGCAGCTGCGAGAGCAATCATGGGTTTAGCTAGGTATGCCCATGTCACACCAACACTCTGCAGTCTGCATTGGCTGCTGATCAGTTTCCAGTCACAATTCAAAGTGTTGGTTATGACCTATAAAGCCCTTCATGGCATCGGACCAGAATATCTCTGAGACCGCCTTCTGCCGCACGAATCCCAGCGTCCAGTTAGGTCCCACAGAGTTGGTCTTCTCCGGGTCCCGTCGACTAAACAATGTCGTCTGGCAGGACCCAGGGGAAGAGCCTTCTCTGTGGCAGCCCCGACCCTCTGGAACCAGCTCCCCCCGGAGATTAGAACTGTCCCAACCCTCCTTGCCTTTCGTAAACTTCTTAAAACCCACCTTTGCTGCCAGGCATGGGGGAACTAAGATATCTCCCCCGGGCCTATACAGTTTATGCATGGTATGTTTGTATGTATGTTTCTTTTTTTTAATAAGGTTTTTTTTTTAGCAATTTTTAATTATTAGATTTGTTTATATTGTATTATTACTGTTGTGAGCCACCCCGAGTCTACGGAGAGGGGTGGCATACAAATCTAATAAACAACAACAACAACAACAATAATAATAATAATAATAATAATAATAATAATAATAATATCAAATAGATACCAAAGCCATCCTATCCTGATGCCTTGGAGATCAACAATTTATTTATTTTTTGAATATCATAAGGATGGGAGCCATATGAATTTCAGGAAGGATGTCATTTCAGACGGCAAGCTCTACAACAGAAAAGAGCCACTTACTGGGTCCCAAAAGATAACACTGTTTAATTGGTGGGATCCACAATACACCCACTTGGTCTGATTTCACTGGATAGGCAGAAATAATTCAAGGACTACCCTTGAAAAGCGTTCAGAGACCACAACTAGTCCAGAATGCAGCTGCGTGAGCTGTTGTGGATGAACCTAGGTATACGAACATCAACTCTCTGCAAGCTGCACTGGCTTCCCATCAGTCTCCAGATACAATGCAAGGTGTTGGTCATCACCTATAAAGCTCTACATAGCATAAGGCCAGACCATCCGTCAAACAATGCAATTTGGACAATAGGACAGTAGGACAGTGACGGTAGGCACATTGGGGCTCTTGTGCATGCCCCTTACAGACCTCTTAGGAATGGGCTGAGGTCCACTATGGACAGTCTAAGGTTAAAGTTTTTGGGGGTTGTGGAAGAAACCACAGTGTCAGGTAGTGCATTCCATGCACCGATCACTCTGTTGCTGAAGTCATATTTTCTACAGTCAGGTTTCAAGTGGTTTTCATTGAGTTTGAATCTATTTTGTGCACATGTGTTGTGATTGAAGCTGAAGTAAATTGGGTGGCATTTAAACCCTACTAATTGAATGAATGAATGATTGATTGATTGAATGAATGAAATAATAGATAGATAGATAGATAGATAGATAGATAGATAGATAGATAGATAGATAGATAAATATGTTTTAGCCTCCAGTCCCCTTCATATGTTTTAGCCACCAGTATAGTTATAAGAGGAACTGCTGGTCCATTTACATTTCATATACAGTGGTACCTCTACTTAAGAACTTAATTCGTTCCGTGACCAGGTTCTTTAGTAGAAAAGTTTGTAAGTAGAAGCAATTTTTCCCATAGGAATCAATGTAAAAGCAAATAATGCGTGCAAACCCATTAGGAAAGAAACAAAAGTTCGGAATTTGGGTGGGAGGAGGAGGAAGAAGAAGAGGAGAAGGACAGTCGCTGTCGAAGGAAGAAGGTGAAGTGAGGGGAATAAAAAAAAATCCAAAACTTTAAGGCTTAAAAAAAAAAGAGGGCTTCTGAGGCAATGAGGATGAGCACGTGCCTCTCATACACCCAGCGCGAGGTTGCCTCCCTTACACTGCACCAGAGAGAGAAACCCAGGGGGAATAGCAGGAAACTGTCAGGGGACCTTCATGCCGCTCTCAAATTTCCTGAGAAATGTTTCCGGATTTGGGTTCTTAAGTAGAAAATGGTTCTTAAGAAGAGGCAAAAAAATCTTGAACGCCCGGTTCTTATCTAGAAAAGTTCTTAAGTAGAGGCGTTCTTAAGTAGAGGTACCACTGTACAGCAATAATATGAAAGAGAAAATGAATGTTATTCTGTCTTCTTCTTTTAACCCAGCCAAGATGCAAACCGCATGCTGGCAGCTTCTATGAGAAAGCCTCCTGACAGTTTGGCTGATGGCCTCTTTGTCCTCGTTTGGTTACAGCTTTAAAATGAACTTCTTACGCTGCCTACTTATCCTAAATGCGGGTGCAGATGTCTCTCTTGCTTAGTTCTAGCAAATTTGCTCACAAAGGGGTCTTTAAAGGGATACTCCGCTCCCTCCCCCCTGGTTTGCCCTTTAATCTTTTGGGAGCCAGGGCAAGCAAGACTTCATTTGTAATCTATTTCCTGCCCTCTCTCAGGTTGTGCGCTCAATGTTTCCACACCAGATTAATGACAGCTAATAATTTCTGATATATCTGGACATTGCTACATAATGAGTTGGAGTCCCATGGGGTCTCGGAAGTGTCACCACTAACAAATTCACCAGACCTGCACATAATTAGCATGTAAAGGGAGTGATCATGCAGTAAATCTGTAGGGGAAGACGGATAACCCAAGAGGGGGGGGGGAGAACCCCTAAAAGGAGGATGAAAAGGGGAGGAAAACCAGTTCTTTAATGCTTCTTTTGAAATGTATGTTTCCTGGCATGAATATTTTCTGGATAACAAACTGCAAACAGGTTACCTTTTTACAGTAACATTATTCCTTCCGTGGCTGATAGGCAGAATTTCATTATACCATTGCTAATGTTACAATATTTCTGTAAAATGTCACGATATGTAAATGAGTAAGTACTCTGGGTTTCCCTCCTAGCTGCCCTTTGAGATGTGTTGTCCTTTTTTTTCATGGTGCCCCTGTTGTTCCTTTTATTAGCGTGGTATCTTACTTCCGTATTACAATGGCATCTTCTTCATCGGTGACATACCCTAATCCTTATGTTCATCACTGCTTTTTAATATTTATTTATTTATTATTTCGATTTCTAGGCCGCCCTTCTCTGGAGATTCAGGGCGACTTCCAACATAAAGAATAAATACATTGGCTGCCGATCAGTTTCCGGTCACAATTCAAAGTGTGGGTTATGACCTTTAAAGCCCTGCATGGCATTGGACCAGAGTACCTCCGGAACCGCCTGCTACCGCACGAATCCCAGCGACCGATAAGGTCCCACAGAGTTGGCCTTCTCCGGGTCCTGTCGACCAAACAATGTCATTTGGCGGGCCCCAGGGGAAGAGCCTTCTCTGTGGTGGCCCCGGCCCTCTGGAATCAACTCCCCCCCAGAGATTAGAACTGCCCCCACACTCCTTGTCTTTCATAAATTACTCAAGACCCATCTATACCACCAGCATGGGGGAGTTGAGACACCTTTCCCCCAGGCTTTTTTTTTATATTTATGTTTGGGTATGTATATGTTGTTTGCTTTTTAAAATATGATAGGGTTTTATGTGCTTTTTAATATTAGATTTGTTTTTGCTGGAATATTGTTTTTATTATTGTTGTGAGCCGCCCCGAGTCTTCGGAAAGGGGCGGCATACAAATCTAATAAATTGAATTGAATTGAAATGAATAAACATAGCACAGTAGAAATCAAAGTTAAAACCAAACCAATTTAAAAACTAAAATCCATTAAGCATACTAAAATCCAATTTAACAAGCCTAAGACCCATATCATTAAAACCATTCAATCACATTCATCCATATCTCTGTCGTAACGTGGGCTGGAGCAGAATATCTATGTTCATCAGCCCCAAGCTTGTCGGCAAAGGTGTGTCTTCAACATCTTCCCAAAGGCCAGGAGACTGCGACCGGTGCAAATCTCTGGGGGGAGTTGGTTCCACGGGATCGGAGCTGCCACAGAGAAGGCCCTTCCCCTAGGGCCCACCAGCCAGCATTGCGTGGGCTAACAGGATCTGGAGAAGGCCAACTATGTGAGCCCTGACCGGCCACTGGGATACATGAGACAAGAGACAGTCCCATAGGTAATCTGGTCCTAAGTCATGAAGGGCTTTATAGGTAATAACCAACACTTCAAATTGCATTTGGAGACTAATCGGAAGCCAATTTTGGGTGATCACAATGTTGTGACACTTGCCAAGACATGCGTTTTAGGGATTCTCGATGATGTTTCCAACAAACCTTTGCCATTGAACAGGCTGACTGGGGAAAATGGGAACTGAAGTCCATGACATCTGTAGAAGACCTGCTTTGGGACAGATTTAATGCAGGGTATTTGAAAGGTGGCAAAGTAGAGATGACAATTCTGACAGTGGAATTGCATTAGACGCAATGTTCAATTTTACCCTAAATATCTAAGCCTATTATGGAAGGAAATGCAAAATGTGTATGAATCTTTCCTAACAGGACAACTAGCAAGTGCACCAGTTGCGGCCCTATCTGGACCGGGACTCACTGCTCACAGTCACTCATGCCCTCATCACCTCGAGATTCAACTACTATAATGCTCTCTACATGGAGCTACCTTTGAAAAGTGTTCAGAAACTTCAGATTGTGCAGAATGCAGCTGCGAGAGCAATCATGGGCTTCCCAAGGAATGCCCATGTTACACCAACACTCCGCAGTCTGCATTGGTTGCCGATCAATTTCCGGTCACAATTCAAAGTGTTGGTTATGACCTATAAAGCTCTTCATGGCATCAGACCAGAATATCTTCGGGACCGCCTTCTTCCACACGAATCCCAGCGACCGATTAGATCCCACAGAGTTGGCCTTCTCCGGGTCCCATCAACTAAACAATGTCGTTTGGTGGGACCCAGGGGAAGAGCCTTCTCTGTGGTGGCCCTGGCCCTCTGGAACCAGCTCCCCCCTGAGATTAGAACTGCCCCCACCCTCCTTGCCTTTCGTAAACTCCTTAAAATCCACCTCTGCCATCAGGCATGGGGGAATTGAGACATCTCCCCCGGGCCTATACAATTCATGTATGGTATGTTTGTGTGTATATCTGCTTTAATAACGGGTTTTTAAAATGTTTTTAAATTATTAGATTTGTCTTGCATTGTTTTATTGTTGTTGTGAGCCGCCCTGAGTCTACGGAGAGGGGTGGCATACAAATTTAATGAATGAATGAATGAATGAATGAATGAATGAATGAATGAATGAATGAATGAATAAATAAATAAATAAATAAACCAGAAGTTGTGGGTACTCCAACACTGAAGGTTTTTTAAAAAAAGAAGAAGATTGGACAATCCTTTGTCTGAAATGGGATAGGGCAGTGATGGTGAACCTTTTTTTCCTCAGGCGCTGAAAGTGCATGTGTGCGCGCTATCACACAAATGTGTGTGCAAATGCCCACACCGATAATTCAATGTCTGGGGTGGTGGAAATGCCCTCCCCCCACCCCGGAGGCCCTTGGGAGGCTTTCCTGATTTCTGGTGGGTCCAATAAGCTCAGTTTTTGCCCTCCCCATGTTCCAGGGGCTTCCCTAGAGGCTGGGGAGAGCAAAAATGCCCTCCCCTATCCTCCGAAGGCTCTTCTGAAACCAAAAAGGCTGTTCCAGAGCCTCCATGTGAGCCAAAAATCAGCTGGCCGGCATGCACATACGTCCTGGAACTAAGCTAGGGCAATGGCTTGCGTCCTCAAGTGCCATGAGTGCCATAGGTTCATCATCACTGGTATAGGTTGGACTTGAAGACCTCCAAAGTCTTCTGACTTCCAACTCTGTTATTCTGTTAATAAAAACTCCTCAATTTTTTGCTACCAGTTTGCAGGGAAGCAGGGAGAACAAATAAAGCAACAGAAATCAATTGTTCCCCTTTCATCCTAAAAGAATCCAGAGAATATCTGTCCTAGAGGGCATTTAGGATGATAAGATGATCCCCATAATTTCATCTGAGCCCCCCCCCCCCGGCACCCCGCTACATTTAAAAACTTTATCAAAAATTTGTCACTACCCAAGCTGAAAATCTTCATCACCCAAGCTGTAAATAGTTAGCTTTCAAGAATCTGAATCATTTGGAATATTTCCTCTCCTGGTATCTGTACAATTATCAAATTATATACAATAGTTATACATTTAAGGGAAGGTCACAAGAAGCCTGGACCCTCAGGAGGGAAATCTTTGATAATGAATTGACAATGATTGATAACCAGCAATTAGAGCTACAGCACCAGAGCTTTCAGTCTTTTGATTTCCAATGTAATGGAAAGAAAAGGAATGCGCTACGAAAACAGAACTAAATGGGACCAATAGGGTACAAGAAAGGAAAGTAATTCTATGTAAAATATATATTGAGTTCAATGAGTGCCAGATATAAAGGACAGAAAGCTTTATGCTTGAACAAGGGACAAGACAACACACCATGGAGCTACATAGCATAGGTGTGCATATACACATGTATTGTCTACAGAATGTGTACCAGTCTCACTAAGCAGGCTCTGCTTCCAAGGGCATTGCCAGTTAACCAATGAATCCTTCCTCAATTAATGCCAAATTAAATGCCGACTGTTCTGGGTCTTCTGCATCCAGGGACTTGGAGCTACTTGTCAAATCAGCCATAATATACTGAAACCAGGTTGAGAAGTTGGACGCATGTTAGCAGGGGTGGGCTACTGCCTGGACGGAGGGGGAACGCAGTGGGGTAGCAAAAATGCAGCTCCACCCCAGAGCACCCAATTTGCACTGAAAGATATTGAAAGAAAATGCATAACTCAAGCCCACAGTGTGGTAGTAAAAATTTTGGTAGCCCTTCACTGGATATGCTCCCAAATCACTGTAAGATTTCAGTCACTATCACTTACCCTTTGCTAATTCATGTTGCACCACTCAGACAACCAGTGTAGGCAGTGATGGGCTACCAAAATTTTTACTACCACACTTTGGGCATGGCTTATGCATTTTTTTTCAACATCTTTCAGTGCAAATTGGGTGCTCTGGGGTGGAGTTCCAAACTTTGCTACCGGAACTGAGTTCCTGACCGTTCCCATAGGAGCCCATCACTGAGTGTAGGATTCATGGAAGCATTGCTAGATTTTCCAAAGGCCCAAGATGATTTGAAGACGTGTTTTATGAAAAATGGTTTCCTGTATATTAATGATCTAGGCAAAAGCTCCAGTTTTTAATAATGGAACCATTTTAGATCCTTGTCCACCAGAGAGATTAATATCTCCATTCCAAGTCAAACTATGAATATATTCAAGTACTATTGCTGAAAAATAAATATATGGATATGGTGCTGATTGACAGGCAAAATCACTTGGAATTTTTACTAGATTTCCCATCATAGTATCGTTTTAATACTATGAGATATAACCATATTAGATTTTCAATTTAATGTTATTCACTATTTTTAAAGGAACAGATTTGAGCTTGGTTGGAAACTAATGTGAACCTTTCTAGCTGGCACTGACATGTTACAATTCAGATGCCATGTTTAGTGTTCCAGCTAAGCATACTCACTTTGGGGATAATTCTAATCCATATTCCCTTAGTTTTCTCTACTACATAGATACACAGCATAACTAGACAGCATAAACCATTTCCACAAGTCTGTTTTGAAAGTTTTGCCTCCCTCTCTTGCTTTAGGTATGGAATAGGAACAGAGGAAGATGGAACCAGGAACAAATTTTATAAACAGTGCCAAAGGGTAAAGGTTTATTGGAGTTGGAGTCTAAATATCTGGAAATATCTGGAAAACGTCAGGTTCTTCTGAAAGACAGGTTAAAGCTTTCTTTGTCCAGGAAACAGTCACCAAATTTGTAAAACCTTTCATGAAATCCCATCAGGAGTCATCAGGAAAAACCAATTTGCAATGATGCATAGAAGATTGGTGCTGAAGGGAAGAAGAAGCATAAAGTCAACTATAATAATCAGGAATGTTTCAAAGTCAATCTCATTGTGCCTCTTGGCAAGGGTTGTGCAATATCCTTTGATTCTAATGAAAAAGTGGATGCGGCCAAGACAAAGACTAAGAGTCACTTTTTAGGGGTGATAGACAGCATAAAAATTATAATAAATGTTTATTATAATTTTCTTTATATTATAGCTCAAAGTTGAAATAAGGAGTTCTTGGTGCTTTCTGAGCTTGGTTGTTTTCTTCCAGACATTTCATTACCCAAATGGTACTGATGAAATTACCTGGTTTGGGTAAAGAAACTTCTGCAAGAGTTTCCTGTTCCTCTGTAAGAAATGTACCCCATTGGCTGTCAGATTCCTAGGGGCGGGAGTCTTCATTAACTCTGTAGGTTTTTGTCTGTGTCCCAAGTTTGGTTGATACAATTTTTCCAGGCACCATTGCTGAGTTTCTGTTTGCTGGATAGGTCTGCCTGAAGGGGTTATAATCTTTAAGGTGTATAATCTATGATCTTTGTTATGTAGAATAGACTGCCCATTGACAAAGATGGGGGGGAATGTGTGAGTCTGTTTCCTGCCTAAAAACGTGTTTCTCCATTTTTCGTCCAGTGAAATATAATATTCTGCCTTTTAAATATTTCCTAAAACATTTCATTTCTCGAAACGTGGGGGTAGGAGCTAACTTCCTAAAACTTGACAATGCTTTTGTATGACTCCAACCCACTCTAAATTCCTAAGCAAAAGACAATGACACAATAATACAAGTACAGTCATCAAAGGCCAATTCAATAATCCAAGCATAGACATCTATGATTAATTCAGGATTAAAAATTAATGTCCTCAAGAACCCTGGATGCTACCACCACCTCAACTTTCAATTCCCAAATTTTCTTCAGAATAGCTAGGCTTGCAGGATCTTTCCAAATACCAGGAATTATGGCACAGATCTCTAGGGCAAGGCATAATATAGCATGAGAACCTTTGTATAAAATACTTCCATGTCATGGAATAGCTGTACAATAACTCTGAATTGGCAAATGGAATAGAAATATGGAATATTGTATTCCTCAAATACAGCTCATCCGTTTGGAACCCATATCGCATCTCAGACATCAACATCCTTGAAAATGTCCAAAGATACTTCACCAGAAGAGCCCTTCACTTCTCCACTTGAAGCAGAATACCCTACGAGACTTAAACAAGATCTAAGCATTTGCCCACAACATCATATGCTGCAACGTCCTGCCTGTCGGTGACTACTTCAGCTTCAACCACAACAACACAAGAGCACACAACAGATTTAAACTTAATATTAACCGCTCCAAACTTGACTGTAAAAAATATGACTTCAGTAACCAAGTTGTCGAAGCGTGGAACTCATTACCGGACTCCATAGTGTCATCCCCAAACCCCCAACACTTTACCCTTAGATTATCTACGGTTGACCTATCCAGATTCCTAAGAGGTCAGTAAGGGGCGAGTACAAGTGCACTAGAGTGCCTTCCGTCCCCTGTCCTATTGCTCTCCTATATCTCCTATACCTTCTTCTATTCCTATATCTCTTCTTCTATTCTTTCATTGATATGTTCTATTACTATACCTTCTTTTCTATTCTTTCCTAGATATGTTTTACTATGAGTATCTCCTCTATAACCTTCATCATGTATTTTACTATGTATATATATACCCACTAAAACCCTCATTGTGCATTGGACAAAATAAATAAATAAAAATATTGTAATGCATCTGAAGACTAGCATCTCCAAAGTTCTCTGCAAAGGAAGCACAGCAAAGACCTATCAGGAAGGTAAACCAGGAAAAAGGCCCCAGTGGTATTCACCTTTCTCTGGCCCAACTATACAGTAAAAACATCAAAACCAAGGGTGGGTTCCTCCTAATTTGGATCAGATTGCCTGAACCATTAGTGGCCTGCTGGTGATATAATTTTGACATCATGGATCTGGTTCTGTCTGTGCCGATCCTTGCTTGCTGCCATCTGTTTTTCTGAAATTTCAGCCGATATTATTGTGTTTGGATGGCTTCTCTTTGTTGTGTGCTGTGGAAAAAGCCCTCCTGCCCAACCCCGGGCACCTTTATTTCTTCACCCGAAGCACAGCTGATCAGCTCCTCAGTTTTGTTTTGGGCTGAATCCACTTTCGGAGCCTGCACGGTGAAATTGTGCGAGTGAAGCAAATTGCGCTTGCGCGAGCAGAGCACAACACATGCACGCAAGATGTCGTGATGTGAACCGGTGGCGAAGGTAAGTGGAACCCACCCCTGATCAAAACCCTATGCAATTTACATATTAAAAACCTGCATTAGAGAATTTTACTTGTCATTAAAAAAAAAAGATTTCTAGGCAATTTGCATTAACAGTTAAGTAAATTAGGGGAAGATCAGTACAGAACCTTTCTGTGCTGCCGGAATTAGAAGGATAAACATTTTTGTGGGTAGATTTATTTTAAAAAAATATGGAAATAACCATTAAGACAGAATACTATTCCTAATAACATGAACAGTAAAATGGACAATGTTTTTGTACTTCTTTTTTTCAGGTATAATTTTTTTCTCCACCATAAAATAAAACAATATATAATTATAATCACAACAACAATGCTTAAAATCAATCAATTATAAACTTTTCTTTTCTTATTATTCATTCAATGGAGGCTCTTATGTCTCCTCATTTAAAAATTTCTATTCATTTTATACAACATTGTCAATTCTTAAAAATCTACATAAGAATTCTTCCTCTCCATCTTACTATAAAAAGCTACATTGCACCAATGCAAACAATAATAAAATCTCTTTTATCTAAGTACATTTTTGTACTTCTGAAGGTAGGGATATTTGACTCAGAAATATTTGCTATATTTTTTCATTGGATGCACAAAGGCCCAGGCCTTGGGACAAATATATAGAAAAGCAAAATGGACACACAAAAGAATTAACGGTTTGTAAATTTATTTTAAAATCTGCGTGTTTGTGTGTGGGATGCATAGGGGTGTAAGTATATGTGTCTGATTGCATGTAAATTAATTAAATCTAGCTGTTTGATCATTATCCTGTTCAATAAATCTAAGATTAATCTTGGATTATTCTCTCAGCATTATGATTTGAAAAATGACTGGGATATTTCAGACATTTACAGCAAAAGCAGAATGACTAAAAAGGTCTCCTTTTTTTTGTTTTAGTTTGCATTCATGATTTTTTTTGTCTTTCCAAAATATGTGCAATAATATGGGGAAATTAAGTTATCAATATAAGATGTGCTCCAAGTCACCACCAAGATCTGCATGCAAATGTGTAATAATCACAAATCTACAATATTACAATATTAAAAAAATGCCCAGAATTAAATTATCATGTGAAAATAATCATAATGTTATTGAAAACTCAATTATTGTGGCAACCCTTGTCGAGGAATTAGCAGACTATGGCAAAGGCAAGCCAGACCTGAATTCATCAAATATATATTATCACAATATTACATGTTCGCTTCGATTCCATGCAAAGACAAACATCCTCGATCACCAGTATCTGCTCAGTGCATTTGTATTATTCATGAACAACTCTGTGATCTATTATACATACAAAACTGATTGTACGTTGCTTGCCCCAGGCTACAAGGCAGAGACACAGAATTAATTTTATTATATACACATGCATGATAATTGTGTAGGATTCGGTCAAATATCAAACCCTGCTCCTGTGCTCCATTATTTTAGTTTCCAAAAAGGGGTCTAAGGTCAGCAGCAATTTCTCTTTGGTGACAGTGAAACTCTTTGTCATTTAGAGTAGAAACTTGCTGGATACTAATGAGTTTAGAGCCAAGCAGAATGACTGTGCACTCTTCCCCCCCCCCCCACGTACACAACCCCCTCCTCCTCAACAAGGGACATAAAAATATAACTTTTGTTCCAACATCAGTTCCATCCTGCTTTTTCACACTGAAGTCTTTGGTCTCATTGATTCAAGTTTTTCCTTGGACAGAAGGCAGAGCCAAAGGAGCCTCCCACGCCTCTCTTCCATAGACTTTTTAAAAAGATACACTGTCATTAGATTAAGCTCTCAAAGATTCACAATTGGGTTCCTTCATCTCTTAGTCTCAATTTTCCTGTTGGCCTTACAGCAGGGGCAGGCAACCATGTACACTTTATCACTTGTGGACTTCAACTCCCAGAATTCCTGAGTCAACATGGCAGGCTCAGGAATTCAGGGAGCTGAGGTCCCTATGTCATAAAGTAGACATAGTTGTCCACCCCTGCCTTATGAAGATGGAAACACTATGTCACATTACAGGGATCTGTGAAGATAATGAAAATTATGTAGTGAAGATTATGTAGATAATAATAATAACAACAGAGTTGGAAGGGACCTTGGAAGTCTTTTAGTCCAATGCCTTGCTTGGGCAGGAGACCCTACACTACTTCAGACAAATGGTTATCCAACATCTTAGAAACCTCCAGTGTTGGAGCATTTACAACTTCTGAAGGCAAGATGTTCTGTCAGAAAATTTATCCCTAGTTCTGAGTTACTTCTCTTCTTGTTCAGCTTCCACCCATTGCTTCTTGTTCTATCCTCAGGTGCTTTGGAGAATAGGTTGACTCCTTCTTCTTTGTGGCAACCCCTGAGATATTGGAACACTGCTATAATGTCTCCACCGTTCCTTCTTTTCAACTAGCCATGCCCAGTTCCGGCAACCATTCTTCATATGATTTAGCTTTTAGTCCCCCTAATCATCTTTATCACTCTTCTCTGCACTTTTCCTAGAGTCTCAATATCCTTTTTGCATCATGGTGACCAAAACTGAATGCAGTATTCCAAGTGTGGCCTTACCAAGGCCTTATAAAGCGGTATTAACACTTCATGTGGTCTCAATTTTATCCCTCTGTTAATGCAGCCTAGATAATGTAGTCCTACAACTTGGACTGCCTCTCAGCTCCTGACCTCATGTTTCATTGGGACTTTGGAAAAGAACTATAATAGTAGTAAGAAATACTCTCCATTTTATCCAGCCTAAGCATCTCACTTCCCAATTCTCATTGTCCCATTTTTCATGTCCACTATTCTCTAATGTTTCATTGGTCACAAATGCAGGAGGGTTTTTTTGATCCTCATTATAGATATTTCTTGACTTAGAACCAGTTCCAATCAACTCCCAAAAGGGGATTTATTACCTGGATTAAAAGTTCTGATGGTTGAAACCCACTCTGTAATATGTAATATGACTAATTGGCAATGTAGGCACATGTACAGTGTTCCCTTAATTTTCGCGGGTTCGAACTTCGCGGATAGCCTATACCACGGTTTTTCAAAAAATATTAATTAAAAAATACTTCGCGGTTTTTTCCCTATACCACGGTTTTTCCCACTCGATGACATCATATGTCATTGCCAAACTAATAATTTTTGCAAATAAATAACAAAAAAAATAATTATTGTTAATAAATAATTATGTTTATAAATATCAAGATCACTAAGTGTCTTATTCAATGGTGAGTACCAGTAATGATGGTGAGTAAATGGTTGTTAAGGGAATGGGAAATGGTAATTTAGGGGTTTAAAGTGTTAAGGGATGGCTTGTGATACTGTCCATAGCCAAAAATGGTGTATCTACTTCCGCATCTCTACTTCGCGAAAATTCGACTTTCGCGGGCGGTCTCGGAACGTATCCCCCGTGGAAATCGAGGGAACACTGTATAGCTGTTTGAAGCATCCTGCAGTTGCTTGATCACATTTTATGTTTTGTTAAAAAAACAGCACTTACATCTTTATTTTCAGCAAGACCATGTCCATTTGGCTCACTTAACAGCCATGGTATTCACATAATAAACACTGCAAAAAATGTCATAAAATAAGATTGACCCATTTTTTAAAATAATTTTTATTAATTTTTCCATTTAAAAAAATTCAATAATTTAATACAGATTTATACCCGATATCTTGTATATGTTACATTTCTTATATCACCTCTTTATAGATACATATATTTTGTTACATATTTCTATACTCCTTTTGATACATCCTTTCACATTTTATTACTGTCTTTACTTTTGTTACCCATCCAATAGTATCAGTTTTTCCAAATTCCAAAATACTCTGAATTGCTAGTTCCCTTAATCCCCATGGTCATCCTTTTCATTTCTGCACATCTATAAATTTTTTCTATGATGTTATTTTCTGGCGGGATCTCCTCCTTTTTCCAGAATTGTGCATAGGATATCCGTGCTGCCGTAAATATGTGGGTAATTAAATACTGTATTTTGGAGAGGTATTTTTTTGTTTTTATTCCTAGGAGCATGCATTCTGGAGTAAATTCTATATCTGTTTCAGTTATGTCCAACAATCACTTATGAATTTTTTCCCAGAATTCTTTTACTTTTGAGCATGTCCACCATATGTGAAAGAAGAAGCCTATTTCTTTCCAACAGGTCGAATTCATATTTGGGTAAGGTTTAAGGTTTAACTGGATGTGTATGCTGCCCCTCTCTGAGAACTCGGGACAACTCACAACATATACAAGAAACAATAGTAAAAACAATCCAATTAATATACATAAAAAGCAATCCTTAAAATTCTAGTTTTAAAAAACTTCCATTAACATTCATTCAACAATCATACTAAAAAGCATTTGTTGGTCAGGGATAGTAATGGGCGAACCCAACAGTGTTTCGGTTTGGCAAGTTCGGCCGAATTTTACGCAAAATTCGGCCGAACCCGAACCGAACCCAAACCGAACCCAAACTCGAACCCGAACGGGGAATCCCTCCCATGAAGAGATTCCGGGGGTGGAGCTTTGACGTCACCGGCAGGTTGCTAAGGACGCCAAGGTGATCACTTCCTGGATTCCATGGAATCCAGGAAGTGATCATCTTGGCGTCCTTAGCAACCTGCCGGTGACGTCAAAGCTCCGAATGCCGAACACAACCCCGAATTTTGCCCAAAGTTTGAAAAAAAATTTGGGTTCGTGTTCGGCATACTGAACACCCGCAAAATTTGGTATGGACCCGAATTGTGCGGGTTCAATTTGCCCTCACTAGTCAGGGGGAAGATCTAGCAGCCCCAGGCCTGGCGACAAAGATACATTTTTAGGCTTTTTGGAAGGCAAGGAGGGTGGAGGCAGTGTGAATATCTGGGGGCAGCTGATTCCAGAGGGCCAGGGCCCCCACAGAGAAGGCTCTTCCCCTAGGTTCAACATTGTTTGGTCAACGGGACCCTAAGGAGACCAACTCTGTGGGACCTCACCATTTGCTGGGATTCGTGCGGCAGAAGTTGGTCTCAGAGATAGTCTGGTCCTATGCCATGCAGGGCTTTATGGGTCATAACCAACACTTTGAACTGTGTCCAGAAACAGACCGTCAGCCAATGCAGTCCGCGGAATAATGACAAGATATGGGCATGTCTTGGGAGGCCCAAAACCACTCGCGCGGCTGCATTTTGGACGATCTGAAGTTTCCGAACACTCTTCTTCAGCAAAATTTTTGCTGATCTGGAGGGAGCCAAATGCCATCTATAGAACATCTTATAGTAATTTTCTTTAAAAGCCGTTGATTTTGTAATTTTACAATTAATGTTCCAGGTCTTCTCCCAGTCAGCCAAATGGATACTACTGTATGTCTTTTGTTTTGGCCCAAGCTATCATTGGTTCTTTAACCGTTTCATCTGTCATATGACTGACCCATTTTACAACTGTTATGGCAGGCTCCATTCCAGTCATACGTTGAGGACTACCTGTGTTAAGTGAGAGAAACACAAGCAAAAGCAATCAAACCAACAAACAAGGAAAATACTTTTGCTTTCCTTTTTAAAGGAAAAAAAAATATGTTGAACAAACAGTTCCTCTGCAGGTACTACACCCTAGACCTATTTATTTATTTATTTATTTATTTATTTATTTATTTATTTATTTATTTATTTATTTATTTATCAGATTTGTATGGCGCCCCTCTCCGTAGACTCGGGGCGGCTAACAACAATAATAAGACAATATAAACAAATCTAATATTTCAGTTAATTTAAAAAACCCAATTTAAGGAACCAATCATACATACAGACATACCATGCATAAATTTTATAAGCCTAGGGGGAAGGGAAAGTCGGAATTCCCCCATGCCTGACGACAGAGGTGGGTTTTAAGGAGCTTAAGAAAGGCAAGGAGGGTGGGGGCAACTCTTATATCTGGGGGGAGTTGATTCCAAAGAGTCAGGGCCGCCACAGAGAAGGCTCTTCCCCTGGGTCCTGCCAAACGACATTGTTTAGTTGACGGGACCTGGAGAAGGCCAACTCTGTGAGACCTAACTGGTCACTGGAATTCGTGTGGCAGAAGGTGGTCCCGGAGATATTCTGGTCCGATGCCATGAAGGGCATTGTTCAACAGAATCGAGGACTTTGTAACTGTTGTTGAAAATTGTACAATAACTTTTCAACACAATAGTAAGTCTAAACTGAAGAAAAACATGAAGCAGATGATTATATGCAAGATTTGGACTGGAATTAGTGGCTGCTGCCATAATCAAACAGCTGTGAGTATTTCAGTAGCAAAACCAGGAATCAACCTTTTGCATGCTCCAGATATTTTTTCATATAGGGAAACAATCATGTTGCTCTGAAGCCTAATGGGTATCAGACCATGCAAAATGGATGCCCTGTGCGATTTTCATTCATAATGCAGAGTAATATATATAGTCTAATTATATTATAATGCACGATTCAGAAAGATGAGGGTGACCTGTTTGTGCAACAAAGCCTCTTGCATCAGATGGCTCCATAAGAAATGTGCAGCCAATTAGTGAATCTTTCTTTGTAAAAATATGATACAGATTAATATTTGTGACACCGCAGTGCACTAGGCTGGAGAAAATATGCGTTGATCTTCATCTCTTTGTAACCCTTTTTATTCTTCTCATTCCCCGTTGCTGGCTGTTGGTAAAAATTTGCTATTGTGAATGGAGAAGGAAATTTTATTTAAAATTACATTTTATAATATCACTATATAAACTTGTTGTGGTTAGCTCTGGCTCAGCTCCTGCCCCAAGGACTGTGGATGTGGGGGAGACATCCACATGCTGCAGGCCTGTTTTGCCCCCGGTGGAATCTGATGATGAAGGCTCCTCTGACCAAGAAGACATGAATGACAGGGAGGAGGAGAGTGTGGCAGACAGCTCAGAAGGAGATCAATTATCTAGCTCCTCCTTGGATTCAGAACAAGAGTTAATGATACAACCACACATGCGGAGAGCGATGCATATGCAACAACAACTAAGAGATTATTATCAAAGAAAATAAGGCCACCTGTGGTTGGGTGGGGCTGTGGTGATTAGTGAGGCTGCTATAAATAGCAGCCTGTGGGTTTGGCCATTGTGGAGGATTATCTGATCGTTGTGTTTCGTGACTGCTTTACTGACTTTGACCTTTTGTGTGCTGATTTTTCCCCGCTTTGAAACTAAACCAGAGCAAAGTGTGTTTCACTTTGTGAAAGAAGAAAGACTGTGAATTGCCTCACAGCTGCAAGCTAAATATCACAGAACTGATAAGGGACTTGTACAAATTACCAGTTTGTTTGGAGATGAGTACTCTTCGCTATACCAAAAGAGGGCTTGGGTTAAGGGAATTTTCATTATAAAGAACATTGTTTTGAATTTTCAAACGTATGTGTGTCTGAAATTTGTACCTGTGAATTTTTGGGAGGAGTCTACCAGAGAGCCCGACAGAACATAAACTAAGCCAGTAATGGCGAACCTTTTTGTCCTTGGGTGAGGAAAGACCGTGTGCATGCGATATTGCACATGCGTGAGTGCCCACACCCATAATTCAGTGCCTGGGGAGAGCAAAAACAGTTCACTCTCAGGCCCTTGGAGGCTGGGAATGACATGTTTCCCAATTTTGATGGGCCCAGTAGGCTCGTGTTTCACTGTCTCCAGGTGCCAAAGACTTCCTTGGAGCCGAGGAAGGATAAAACGCCCTCCCCCATCCTTCCGGAGGCCCTCTAGAAGCCAAAAACACCCTCCCAGAGCCTCTGTGCAAGCCAAAAATCAGCTGTCTGGCACACACATGCACATTGGAGCTGAGATAAGGTAATGCTTCATGTGTCAGCAGATATGGCTCCGTGTGCCACCCGTGCCATAGGTTCGCCATCGCTAAACTAAGCTATTCTAGGTTTAAAACTTTGGATGCATTTCTTCATTATGATATCAAATGAATAAATCATAATAGAATTAAGCCTTTTCAGCACTGATATCTTGCTCCAGCCTGATTATGATTATGAGATGAATGTTTTTACTATGGGGTTTACCTTTTTGTATCTTATAATTCAGTAACTGAATTTAAACATGCCTGGGATAAACATATATCCATCCTAAGATAAAATACAGAAAATAGTACAGTATAAGGGCAGACTAGATGGACCATGAGGTCTTTTTCTGCCGTCACACTTCTATGTTTCTATGTTTCTATTTTATTGTTGAGTCTGTGAAGAGATTGATGGCATATAAATGTAATCAAATTAAATCCAGTTTCCAAGCCATGGAGAGTTTTATCACTTGATCAAACATATTAAATTGTGTCCAGAAACCAATCAGCAATCTGGCCAGGCATTGACCCTAATCCTAAGCATCAGTTGCTGTTGAATTTGTATGCTTCTCAATTCTGGACCAATTTTAGTTTATGAATAGTCTTTATATACCCAGTTATACATCTCCACCCCATGTCCAGTCAACAAAGCAGTGGAAGTGATGTGCCGGTGACTGGAGGCTGTTGGGGCCTGGATGGGTGTCAACAAACTCAAACTCAACCCAGACAAGACAGAGTGGCTGTGGCTCTTGCCTCCCAAGGACAATTCCATCTGTCCATCCATTACCCTGGGGGGGAAATTATTGACCCCCTCAGAGAGGGTCCACAACTTGAGCGTCCTCCTCAATCCACAGCTGACATTGGAAGATCATCTTTCGGCTGTGGCAAGGAGGGCGTTTGCCCAGGTTCACCTGGTGCACCAGTTGCGGCCCTATTTGGATAGGGAGTCATTGCTCACAGTCACTCATGCCCTCATCACCTCTAGGTTCGATTACTGCAACGCTCTCTACATGGGGCTACCTTTGAAAAGTGTTTGGAAACTTCAGATCGTGCAGAACGCAGCCGCGAGAGCCGTCATGGGGCTTCCAAGATTCGCCCACGTTTCTTCAACGCTCCATGGCTTGCATTGGCTGCCGATCAGTTTCTGGTCACAATTCAAAGTGTTGGTTATGACCTTTAAAGCCCTACATGACATTGGACCAGATTACCTCCGGAACCGCCTGCTACCGCACGAATCCCAGCGACCGATAAGGTCCCACAGAGTTGGCCTTCTCCGGGTCCCGTCGACTAAACAATGTCCTTTAGCGGCCCCAGGGGAAGAGCCTTCTCTGTGGCTGCCCCAGCCCTCTGGAACCAACACCCCCCCAGAGATTAGAACTGCCCCCACCCTCTTTGTCTTTCGTAAACTACTCAAGACTCACTTATGCCACCAGGCATGGGGGAGTTAAGATATTCCTTCCCCTAGACCATTACAAGTTATGCATGGCATGTTTGTGTGTATGTTTGGTTTTATAATAAGAGTTTTTAGTTGTTTTATTAATTGGATTGTTACATGCTATTTTTTTATCATTGTTGTTAGCCGCCCCGAGTCAACAGAGAGGGGTGGCATACAAATCCAATAAGTAAGTAAGTAAGTAAGTAAGTAAGTAAGTAAGTAAGTAAGTAAGTAAGTAAGTAAGTAAGTAAATAATTCCAAGCAGATTGTAACTGTCTCGTTAAGTAGTAATGAGAATGGTGCTAGGTAGGTACAGCTAGGTACAAAGCAGGCAAAGTCACAATTGATGCAGCAGCTGGAGCAGCTGATCAAAGCCACCCCCCTCAAGCTATGTCTTCCACCTGCTGCTGAACTAGGGATCATGACTTCAGAAGATATCCTATCACACTCCAGTTCCTTCCCAGGTAGTGCTTGTCTGTCTAGAAATAAAACTGATGCTGAAAGAGAACCCTAATATACAAATTAAGCACTTAAGCACCACTATGAAAGAAGAGGATGAAAGATAGCTTGGATTTGCATTCAGGCTGCCAATAGTAATTAAGAGATGTAAATGTAGGAACAATTACTATTATTTAAGTGGGTGACACAATTTATCTTACCAGAAGAGTGAAGACAGTGATCAGATAATTCCTTTGTCTGTTCAATCTGCTCCCCACATCATTATTGTTCATCATGAGGAATTTTAAGGCCAATGTTTTCAACCTGATTGTTCCATATTTTTAAAGACTTGGGCTGGAGAACTTATAAAATACCTATCAAAGATACTTGTTAGATTATCTTATCTGTCAGAAGATGGCCCTTTGAAGGTATCCACATGCCCTGCAATGTTCAGAGAATCATTGAGATTGTGTGTGATATCTGAGATGGATAAGTATATTCCATCCACTGCTACTTTTTGTTGACCAAATGTTAATAAGGTGTCGTCACAGTGTGCCAAGACATATTGTAATTTGTTTTAATTTAGTTTATTATGGCAATAGCGCTTCGTAGTCTATTGCTTCACAGTCCTCTCTAAGCAGTTTGCAGAATCAGCATATTGCCCCCCAAAATCTGGGTCCCCGTTTAACTGACCTTGGAAGGATGGAAGGATGAGTCAACCTTGAGCCTGCAGACCATTGTATTCAGCAGAGAGGGTTCGCAACTTGAGCGTCCTCCTCGATCCACAGCTCACATTAGAGAAACACCTTTAAGCTGTGGCGAGGAGGGCGTTTGCCCAGGTTCACCTGGTGCACCAGTTGCGGCCCTATTTGGACCGGGAGTCACTGCTCACAGTCACTCATGCCCTCATCACCTCGAGGCTTGACTACTGTAACGCTCTCTACATGGGGCTACCTTTGAAAAGCGTTTGGAAACTTCAGATCGTGCAGAATGCAGCTGCGAGAGCTATCATGGGCTTTCCTAAATATGCCCATGTCACACCAACACTCCGCAGTCTGCATTGGTTGCCGATCAGTTTCCGGTCACAATTCAAAGTGTTGGTTATGACCTATAAAGCCCTTCATGGCACCAGACCAGATTACCTCAGGGACCGCCTTCTGCTGCACGAATCCCAGCGACCAGTTAGGTCCCACAGAGTGGGTCTTCTCCGGGTCCCGTCAACCAAACAATGTCGCTCGGTGGGACCCAGAGGAAGAGCCTTCTCTGTGGCGGCCCCGGCCCTCTGGAACCAACTCCCCCCAGAGATTAGAATTGCCCCCACCCTCTTTGCCTTTCATAAGATGCTTAAAACCCACCTCTGCCACCAGGCATGGGGGAATTGAGATACACTTTCCCCCTAGGCCTTTACAATTTTATGCATGGTATGTCTGTATGTATGATTGGTTTTTATATAATGGGTTTTTTTAACTGTTTTTAGTATTGGATTATTGTCATATACTGTTTTATTACTGTTGTCAGCCGCCCCGAGTCTGCGGAGAGGGGCGGCATACAAATCCAATAAATAAATAAATACATTAGCATTTAGACTTATATACTGCTTCACTGTGCTTTACAGCCCTCTCTAAGCAGTTTACAGAGAGTAAGCATATTGCCCCCAACAATCTAGGTGCTCATTTTACAGATCTTGGAAGGTTGGAAGGCTGAGTCAACCTTGAGCTTAATGAGCACTGCACCCTAACCACTGTAAAACCATGGCTCATTATATTATGCAAATCAGCTCTTCTGATTTATAATATCTTTGATTATGATTACCATAGTGTACTGCACAAAACCTTGATATGTTGCCCAAATCCTGTTGATTATGGTTATTTTAATAAACCATGATTAAATGAACAGTAGCATAAAGTGTGAGACCCCTAAATGAGATTTCTCTATTTCATGATTCTAAATCAAATATGGCTAACAATAAAATAATTTGTTATTGCTTGGTTAATTTGATACAATGAATGCAGGTTTATTTGTTCATGGAGTGAGTTATTTGAATGAAGTGCAGTAGAAACATAAATATTATTTATGCTTGGTGTGATAAATGCGTGCAATTCAGATAATGTAATCTATGTACGGAAGCATGTTTATGTATGTGTAGATAATATGCAGCAAAAGACTGAGCAATTTTGTACAGGCAGATAGAAACCTGGCAATGCTAGAGTAGCCTTCATCCTCAGACCCTATTATTGTATCATTAGAGCAGCTTATTATTATTCCCCCAAATTAGGTCTTCAACCATTGTTTGCATGAAGAAAACAATTTGGCAGGTGAAGAATAACTGAGAAGCTCTCCCGTTGTTTCTTTGAAAACAATAGATACAGGCTGAATGTCTCTCTGAGCATTCCCCACATTGTTTGAGCTACATTTGAAAATGGATGGCACTGCTCACTTTACTGTACTTGGTTTTATGCTGCTGCGCTGTCTCAATGTTGTTGTGGTTGGCTCTGGCCCAGCTCCTGCCCCAGGGAATGGGGAGGTGGATGCAGGGGAAAATTCAACATGTCACAGGCCTGTGTTATTGCCGACAGAGTCAGTTCAGAGTTTAGTTTCCTCGGACGAAGAAGAAGGTGGGAGTGACTCGGCAGAGGAGGGCTTGGCACACAGCCCAGGCAGTCAATCTCCCTTATCTTCCGTTGATTCAGATGATGATGTTTTGGACCCACGCAAGCGCAGAATTATGCGTAGAAGAGACCAAGTTAGAACATATTACAGGAAATAAGGGAGGCCACCTGTGTTTGGGTGGGGCTCCAGTAATTAGGGCTGCTGCTATAAATATCAGCATGTGGGTTTGGCCGTTGTGGAAGAATATCTGATCGGAGTTCGTCAGGAATCTTGTGTTGCTGGACTTTGTTGCTTTTTCACGCCTTTGAAACCAAAGCAGAGCAACGTGTGTGTGTGTGTCTCACTTTGTTGGAAGAAGAAGGGGTGTGAAGTTTCTTCACAGCTGCTAGCTAAGTACTTAATGACTGCTTAAGGGAAATTGTACAGACTACCCGGTTGTTTTGGGAAGAGTGCTCTTTGCAATACAAAAAGAGTGCTTTGTTTATTTTGAATTTTGTGAAAAAGAACATTGTTTTGAATTTTCAAACGTGTGTGTGTTTGAAATTTGTACCCTTGAATTTTCGGGAGGCTCCTATCAGAGAGCCCAGCAGAACAAATGGGAGTTGGAAATGACTTCTTTTCTTTCCACATTTTCCCATTTTAACATTTGAAGGAAGGTATACCTCCCTGAGACCAATAAGAGCTCACAGAGTTGGCCTCCTCTGGATCCCGTCAACTAAGCAATGCAGGTTGGTGGGACCACAGGGGAGGGCCTTCTCTGTGACTGCCCCAGCTCTTTGAAACCAGCTTCCACCCGATGTCCACCCCGCCCCCACCCTGCTGGCCTTTTGTAAGGCCACAAAGACCTGGCTGTACCAGCAGGCTTGGGGGGGGCATCAATTTAACATTATGAATGATGTGTATGATGATGACTGTTTTTATCTTTATGGGGCTTCGTTTTAAAAAGTTTTACTTTAGAAATGTTCAACTTCTTTCATCTTTGTATTTATTTTATTGTATTTTTATCACGGTTGTAAGCTGCCCTGAGTCCTTCGGGATTGGGCGGCATAGAAATCGAACAAACAAACAAATAAGATGGCTTAATTATTTTGGTCACAGTCATGAGGACCTGGATTGTGGGGGCAATGTGCTGGCTCCGTTAAAAAGTGCTATTGCTCTCATAGGTTGCAAGCCGCCCTGAGTCTAAGGAGAAGGGCAGCATAAAAATCAAATAAATAAATGAATGAATGAATGAATGAATAAATAAATAAATATATATATAAATAAAAATATAAAAATATAAATAAACAAACAAATAAACAAACAAATAGAATAAATGTCACAGAAGTTGAGAGTGCTCTAATACTGGAGCTTTCTAAGAAGAGATTGGACAACAGTTTGTCTGTAATGGTATAGTGCAGTGATGGTGAACCTATGGCACGGGTGCCACCGGTGGCACACAGAGCCATATCTGAGGGCACATGAGGCTTGCCCCATGTCAGCTCCAGTATCCATGTTTGTGCTGGCAAGCTGAATTTTGGCCTTCTTTTTGGCTGTTTTCATTCTGCACAGGCTCCAGGAAAGCCTCCTGAACCCCTGGGATGGCAGAAAATGGCCGAACAGCCCAACCTGAAGTTCATTTCTGAATTTCTGGTGGGCCCATTGAGCCATTTTTTGACATCCCCAGGCTTCAAGAGGCTTTCCTGAACCCCGGAGAGAGCAAAAGACAGTCCAACAGGTCTACTGGAAGTCTGGAGGCTTCAGTGAGGCGTGTACGCATGCACAGGGGAGCAGTGGAGGGGTTTTGCGCAGGCACAAGGGGCAGCATGGGGATTGTGCACATACACGAGGAAGTAGGGCATTGTATTATGGGTGTGGGCACATATACAGGCACCATTTTGGCACCTGAGTAGTGTTGGGTGAACCCAACGAAGTTCAGGTTTGGCGAACTCACACGAACTTTGCTTTGAAGTTCGGGTGAGTTCGCCAAACCCGAACCCGAACCTGAACTTTTGCTTGCAGCAAGCCGCTGTGGCATCCTTTTCTGTAAAAATTCCCACCTCCTTTTGCTTCCTTTTATTCTTACAGAAAAGGATGCCGCAGCGGTGCTGCAAGCAAAAGGAGGTGGGGAATCCCACGAATGGATTTTGGGGGTGGGGCTTTGACATCACGGAGACTCCTTCCTCCCCGTTTCGGCCAGCCAGGAAGTGGTCTCCTTGATGTCAAAGCCCCGCCCCCGGAATCCCTTCGTGGGATTTCCCGCCTCCTTTTGCTTGCAGCGCCGCAAGCAAAAGGAGGTGGGAAATCCTGCACTGGGATTCCCCACTGTCCTCCCGGACGGCGGTGTTTCGCACTGTTTGGCCGAACCCGAACTTTGCAGGTTTGGTTCGCCCAACACTACACCTGAGCCATCACTGGTATAGGGTTTCCTGCTTGAGCAGGAGTTTGGATTAAAAAACCTCCAGGTCCCTTCCAGATGTGCTTGTTATTCTGCTATGGTGAAACTAGAACATAATTTAGTTCATGTTTTAACGTAGAATTTTTTACAGGACATACAGTGAACATGCACTTAACTTTTAAGTTACTGCCCTTGGCTCATGCCAACTTGACTCTGAACCACATTAATCATGCCTAGGCCAGGATACTTTTACATGAGCTATGATTTCCTCCTTCTGCCCTTTTCCCTTTCTCTTCCAGGAGACCAATCTCCTTCCCCCCCCCTTTCTAGAAGTTTTTGTTGATGCATTAGTGTATTTTGTGTTTGTGCATACAACATGTATTAGATAAATAATGTAATCTTATTCATACTTACTCAAGAATACTACCACTCGCATTTTAGAGGTTGAATTGAGAGCCTTATTCAAAAAATGATTTTCACCTGATTTATTTATTTATTTATTTATTTATTCATTCATTCATTCATTCATTCATTCATTCATTCATTTATTGGATTTGTATGCCGCCCCACTCCATAGACTCGGGGCGGCTAACAACCATGATAAAAACACCCTGTAACAATCCAATCCAATATTAAAATAGCTAAAAAAACCTTATTATAAAAAACCAAGCATACATACAGACATACCATGCGTAAATTGTAAAGGCCTAGAGGGAAAGAATATCTCAGTTCTCCCATGCCTGACAGCAGAGGTGGGTTTTAAGAAGTTTATGAAAGGTGAGGAGGGTGGGGGCAATTCTAATCTCTGGGGGGGTTGGTTCCAAAGGGCCGGGGCCACCACAGAGAAGGCTCTTTCCCTGGGTCCCGCTAAACGACATTGTTTAGTTGACGGGACCCGGAGAAGGCCCATTATGTGGGACCTAACTGATCGCTGGGATTCTTGTAGCAGAAGGCGGTCCCTGAGATAATCTGGTCCGGTGCCATGAAGGGCTTTATAGGTCATAACCAACACTTTGAATTGTGACCGGAAACTGATCGGCAACCAATGCAGACTGCGGAGTGTTGGTTTAATTTAGCACCTTATATTAAATACTTAAAACACAATGTTTTTCAACCTTCTCTATTTGAAAAGGTATGGACTTCAACTTCAGCTGGGGAATTCTGGGAGCTGAAGTCCACATCTCTTCAAGTCGAGAAGGTTGAGAAACATTGCTTACTTTAAAGGATACTTAGACACACCTTCACAAATAGTTTTCCTGCTATGAATTTAATTCAAGACATCCCAGAAAGCTTGTTGTTTAATCTATGCAAATGTAATTAATTGGACATTTAAAATTTGTATAATTAAACAGTATTTGTATCGTTAATTTACCGAAAGCATTAAAATTTTGCCTCACCTCTATATATCATGATAGACGGGAGGATTAGTTTAATCTTTTACTTAATTGCCATAGTTAAGACCTCTGATTTCCCTCCAGTCCCAACCTGCAATACTGAATCGTCAAACACCACTAATGTGTAATGTCAACATGACGTGGTATCACAAGGGAGGTTTTAATGGTGCCTGATGTTGTTGAAACACAAAGGAGATTTCATGAATTCATCTGATCTTCATCAAACTGGAATTTATCTTAAGAAAAATAAGCAATTGAAAAAGACGCCATAAAGCAAGTGGCCCTTTAATGAGTCAGTCATTCCCTTCAGTCATATTTCTGTTTCTTTCCCATGTCAAGCTTTATTGATTGATTGATTGATTGATTGATTGATTATATCTGCCATCAAATGAACTCCTAATGACCACCCAGATAGATTTTCTCCATTATGATCTCTTCCTAACCAGCTCCTTCAGTTGTCCCAAAGGTGGCTTTTCAAGAGGCAACAGTGATTTATATTCATTGCAAACAGCTGACCATCTGCATCATCTGTTTATCTGTTTCCTCAAGATCACCCGAGTAATTCTCCTGGTTCCTGTTATCTGCAATTTTTTTCTCCTTCTCTGGAAATCCATTCCTATTCCCACACCATTGCAAGTGTGTTCATCTCAAATTGTATAGCTAAAAGTCTGTAGAGATTCTCAGTTAATTCTAACCCAAACCCTAACCCTAACCCTAACCCTATCCCCATCCCCAGCCCCATCCCCAGCCCCAGCCCTAACCCTAACCCTAGCCCTAGCCCTAACCCTAGCCCTGACCTTAACGCTGACCCTAACCCTAACCCTAGCCCTAGCCCTAATCCTAATCCTAATCCTAGCCCTAGCCCTAGCCCTAGGCCTGACCCTAAACCTAACCTTAACCTTAACCCTAGCCCTAACCCTAGCCCTAGCCCTAATCCTAATCCTAATCCTAGCCCTAGCCCTAGGCCTGACCCTAAACCTAACCTTAACCTTAACCCTAGCCCTAGCCCTAGGCCTAGCCCTAGCCCTAATCCTAATCCTAGCCCTAGCCCTAGCCCTAGCCCTAACCCTAACCTTAACCCTAGCCCTAGCCCTAGCCCTAATCCTAATCCTAGCCCTAGCCCTAACCCTAACCTTAGCCCTAACCCTAACCTTAACCTTAACCCTAACCCTAACCCTAACCCTAACCCTATCCCTATCCCTATCCCTATCCCTATTCCCATCCCCATCCCCAGCCCCAGCCCTAGCCCTAGCCCTAACCCTAACCCTAACCCTAGCCCTAACCTTAACCCTAGCCCTAGCCCTAGCCCTGACCCTAACCCTAACCCTAACCCTAACCTTAACCCTAGCCCTAGCCCTAGCCCTAATCCTAATCCTAATCCTAATCCTAGCCCTAGCCCTAGCCCTAGCCCTAACCTTAGCCCTAGCCCTAATCCCAACCCTAACCTTAGCCCTAATCCTAATCCTAACCCTAACCCTGTCTCAAAGGTCAACCCTTTCCTAAAGCAGGCAACTCTACACTATTGCAGATAAGTGGCTGTCCAGTTTCTTCTTAAAAACCTCCAGTGTTGAGCATTCACAACCTCTGGAAGCAAGCTGTTCCACTGATTAATTGTTCTCACTGTTGGAAGTTTCTCCTTAGTTCTAGCTCGTTCCCCTCCTTTATCAGTTTCCATCCATTGTTGGTAGTCTTGCATTCTGGTGCTTTGTAACATATGGTAGGTGGAACCCCTCTTCTTTGTGGCAGCCCCTCAAACATTGGAACACTGCTATCATATAACTAGTTGTTTCAATAAATTTTAATTGACTTAGATTGGGGAAATTTAGGTCATAGACAAAAGGGAAGACAAATAGAAAGACAAAAGGGAAGACAGTTTACGTGTAAGGTTGCAGCGTTATCATGGACGAATGATTTTTTGTTATACAACTAGAACAAGTAGTTATTGTAGTTTAATTAAGCAAAGCCTTGCCATTGCAACATGTTGGACCTAGTTCCTCTTAAAGGGTGTCAGTGACCCATGGCCCTAAAACCACTTTCTTTGGGTTTATTTTCATTGATTTAAAGCAGGGATTCATGGTCTCAAATTTATTTGCTCTTCTAGTCTTTTTGGACAACAGGCAGAAACTCAGTCCACCAGAAATGTGTCGCTCACCAAAGATATAGGGGCGCTGGCAAGCACAGAAAGGTTCATGTTGGCAAGAACTGTAGTGTTGCTTGGCTGAAAAGATCAGGTGGTATTTGCTGCATCAAGGCACTTTGCTTAATCTTCCAGAAAGGTTCCGTATTCAAATAAAAGGCAATTAAGAAAACAGCCACATGATTTTTTGGAACGGCCAATAGGATTCTAGAGAATGCAAAGAAAACATTTCCATAATAGATATGCAGAAAATAATGAGCTAGGAATTGTTTTTTGCACCTTGGAGTTTGAATACTAAGTGAACACGCAACAATGTTCAAAATCGATCAACCAAGAACTCAACGGCTTTGCAAGTGCATTTACACACAGGATATTTAAACGTGAGATAAGCAACCATTCAAACTGGGGGTGGGTGGGTGTTGCTTGGATAATGTATTTTCCTCTCATTAATATGGTTTAACAAAAGGAACCAAAGCCAGCCCAGTTTTTATGATTTCTTGGAATCTAAAACATTATTTGTCACATGACTGCACTCTGTTAGTAATAGCAAATTCTATTAATATTCACCTAAAGAAAACCAGTTTGTTGACCTGAAGGACACTTGCTTGTTATTTTACCCCTCTGAAATTACCTAGATTGTGAGAGATAGTTGTACTTCGGGTCTGGTACAAATATTAAAATTCTATTTAGATGTACCATTCTTTAATGCAAATTTTTAACCATAAAACCAAACGCTCCATTCAGTTAAATTAATAGAATTACAAAAAAGATGTAATGAAAGCAATTAAGTCTTGAAAATGCAGATTTTATAGTCAAGGACAATTACCTCATTTATAGCATGCTGGAATGATGCCAGATGAAGGTAATTTAGGCCTTTCCCTCCCTCACAGTTATATCATGAAGTATATCTTAAATTTCATTACTATAACAAAGGGGTGAGAAGTTAGACAATATTAAAAGAGAGAGAGAGAGAGAAAGATGAGTGAATTTGACCTTTCTTATTCCATTGTGGGCAGAAAACATACATCTTTCTAAAGTATTAGTAATATTTCTTTCTGCTTCCATTTCTGGAAAAAAAATTATTAGCAGCTACAGCATATCGGAATGTAAAAGGTCAGATTCATTCAAATACACGTACAGGCCCAGCTACTATCATGCTACTTAAGATGCCACTTATAATTTCATTTGTGCTGATTGCTTTGATATAGATGTGTAGAGACATCAAAGCCTCATCTTTATTTTGCATTGTTTAGAACCAAATCTGGATTAAAACAATATTACAACTTTGGCGCACGTGTGTCTTTTTTTAATGGGTACCTTTAGAGGAGAAAAGATGTTAAGTGAAACAACACAATTGGATTTTGATTGGTTTCTTTAAAATCTCCATTAGCAGGACAGAAGAATGAACAGAGTATTAATGCTGATTGTTTACGCTTCAAGTTAGCAAGAGATGGATCAGATGATTTGAAATGTCCAAGTCTTTTAAAGAAAACTTGAAATAAAGAAAGCTTTATCCAGCTGATAAAAGTGCCTGAATCACTGGGGCTTTCCCTCTGCAAATTTTTTGGCTCCAGCTTTGAAAGAGGGGCCAGCCTGGAAGAGTAGGAAGGAGGGTGTATAAAGCTACAGGGGGAGAGAAAGAGGAATAGCTAAAAAACAGTCTTCCTTCCCTGTGCTTCCAACTTCATTAGGAAGCTGAGCATTATGGACATGCTCAAATCATCACATGGCAATTTGTAAAATAACCTGACTAATCTGGGTTGATTCAGAGAACATTTAGGGCTCAACCTCAGGTCACTTTAACCTTGCTAAGAATGTGCCCCAATGACCATTTTTATATGATGCCTCTTCATGACCTTGTCCATATCTCATCAGTAAACTTAAAGTTGCCCAGGAAGCAGAGTAATGACGCTGAGACAGTAGCTGGATTTAATAATGGGTCACTTTATTAATTAGCATAAATTTAAATAACGTCAATTTGAATAACGTCAATTTAAATAACATAATTCGAAAGTTATAACAGTGTAAACAAAGGACCTGCAGAGGCCAAAACTAATGGGGCTGAATTTACCTGTCAAAAACATTCATGGCAACTTTGGGCGAACCTCCTTGCTGATCCAGGTGAAGGTAGCCACCTTCACCTGTATCCGAGCCATGCCCATAAGCGTGTGGGAGGAGCTCACCGTCCAAACCCCAAGGGAAATTGGATAAGGTGAGTCCCATGGGCATCCCCTCTCCAATCCCTGAAGTTGTGCAAACCTCTAGTTCATGGGGAGAGGCAGCCCATCATCTTGAAAAGATGCCCGAAAGGAGAACCTGCAGTTGTTCCTACTGCCCATTTCTGCCCCTAACCTGCCAAACCCCAGTGACCAGAGGGAAGCCAAATTAATCCAATGTATCTCTACATTGCGCCGCACCCCCTAACCAGTCCATCCTTAACGTCAGTGCAGAATAGGCAAAAAAACGGCCGCACCAAAGAGAGACCGCCAAAAATTCATATTCGGCCCCTAGGCAACCCCGTCCAGGCACACTGTATGATAGAGGAGGGTGGGCGGGTGTTCGCTTTTCAGGATAGCCAAGGGCAAGAGGAGGAAGTCTGCTTCGAGCCGCCCTTAAATAGGGCTGCTTAGGACCTCCTCCCAGGCCCAGGATGCAGCGCGCCTGCCTGGCGCGCTGCCAAAAGCCGACCTCCGGTTTTACCCGGAAGTCGGAAAGGCACCGGCAGCGTCTCCCTGGCTCCGGTGGCAATTTCAGCCGGTGCTTGAAGGCGCCGGCCGTGCATTTATATCTTTAGCTGTTCCAGCTCTAAAATTATGTATTTTCTCTTTTCTCTTCGACCATCAATATGTTCTACCATGGTTTGTCAAAACTGATGATAATACACTTTTGGGTTCGGACCAGCCCAGATTCTAATCACCATTTTAGATTGTTGCATCTTTTCTGGTCTCAGAACTATGTCCTCAATAATCATTTTTGCTTTGGCCTGCAGGATCGATTGTACACCTGACTCTAGAAAGGCAGCTGCTCGGGTAGTGCATATTTCCAAAATATGTCAGGTTTTATCCTTTTATATATATTGCAGGAGCTCTTTTGGAAATCTGCCCCCCCCCCCCCCTGCACAGAACTAATGCTCTTTTTTAAGCATATGAAGAATACACAGAAAAATGTTTTAACTGGGGAAAGACCCAGGTTCTTCTAGCAGTGGATTGCTGGTTCTGTCATCTGTCCTCACCATTGTATCAACTCTGAATTGAACCTGGCTGAAGTCATCTTGTGCTGCTTCACAGTTGCCCATGCTCTATTTTTTTTAATTAATTAATTAATTTATTTATTAATTAATTAATTAATTTATTTATTTATTTATTTGTTCATCCGTTTGTTTGTTCGTTTATTTATTTATTTATTTATTTATTTATTTTGTCAAGTACATATTTGTAGTATACAAAGATATAACAATGTTTATATACAGTACATGATACTAGTAAGAGAGAAACATTAGGACAAGGGATGGAAGGCACACTGATGCACTTATGCACGCTCCTTACTGACCTCTTAGGAATCAGGTGAGGTCAACAGTGGATAGTCTAAGGGTAAAGTTTTGAGGTTAGGTGATGATACTACAGAGTCAGGTAGTGAATTCCATGCATTAACTACTCGGTTACTAAAGTCGTATTTCCTGCAGTTGAGTTTGGAGTGATTTACTTTAGATTTGTACCTGTTTTGTGCTTGTGTGTAGTTGTGGTTGAAGCTAAAGTAGTCCTTGACAGGAAGGAAGTTGTAGCAGATGATTTTATGGGCTATGCTTAGGTCATGATTAAAGTGGTGTAGTTCTAAGCTTTCTAAACTTAGGATTGTAAGTCTAGTCGTGTAAGGCATTCTGTTGAAAGTGGAGGGCTCTTCTAGTAAAGTATCTCTGGATATTTTCTAAAGTGTTTATGTCCGAAATGGGTGGAGGATGGGGGGAAAATAGCTAGACAGCTCATAGAAAAAATAAAGAGCACTCCCATGGGAACCAAGGTCATCCCATAGGTGGAAGTTGAAGGAGGAGCAGATGTGATTGAGGGGGACACCACCTGCTTTGATTGGACAATGTGACCTGTGACACGGGAGGAGAACAACTTTGCTCTTTTAACTACGTGTGAAACTTTTAGAGTTGGTTTTCACTAGCTGTGCTGATCTGATGTGTCCAATAAATATGTTCTCTGTGGAACGTTCCTGCCTTGGAGTTCTGATACCTTTGGATGTGTTACTTAGAACTCTGACACATTACAGCTATTCTGCTGCTTCTACTGAAAAGGAGGTTTCCATGGCTGTATTTTTTCACTGTTTATATTACTTGGAGGATAAGAACTTTACAGCTGCTTCTGGAGTTTTCTAGCCTTCTTGACTCACTGTGAACACTGCCATTCCCTGACAATTTAGCCAAGGACACAACTCACTCTTTAACAATCACTGCCTCTTGCTTCATCTTGAAACCCTCCTCTGTTCCTTCAATCTATAAGCTAGCCTGCTTTGAACAGGTTTAATGGTCTGATAGCCCCCTATTTATAGTTGGCCAGCTCAGTATACCATGCATTAAGAAGAACCATTGGTGTGTGTGTGTTTTTTAATGGATAGTAAGCAATCTGAGAGAAAATTAAATGAAAAACATCCACAACTGCATCGCAGGTCTGCATCCACCAATCATTTTCTAAAGTTGTATATACTTTTCACCCACTCAGAACTGATAGGTTACACTTTAATATGGACCACCAGGCTGTGTCTTATATTTCAGTTGACTGACACTAACTCTGAATTCAGATATTCAATGTTCAGTGTTTCTCATTGACTATCACTAGAGGTCAACAACCAGTTGTAAGATTTGTTTCCCTTGACAGAATGTAATGGCTGGCCGGAATTTGCCGAGGTTGTATTTGTTTTTTATAAATTGGCCTGAGACTTTCAGTGGAACAACAATAATGTAGTTTATTTACAGTAGCAGAATTACACAAAATATATAAACTGCTTACAGAAGAAACTTGAGTCCCTAGCTAGTTTTTGCTTCTAGTCTTTCCAAGCCATTAACTCCTTCTCCATTGCAGTGATTAAGATTACATTTCCAGTCCAAGTAGTGGCTAAAATTGTGCAAGTTTAAATCTAGCAGATTCGGGATGGTTATGCAATCATTTCAAATTCCAATTAAAAAAGACAAAATTCCTAGTAATTACTTCCAGTATTTGGAACAAATAGATAATATTTTTAACCCTGCTGTTCTGTTTAAAAAAAGTTAAATATCTTCTGTTCCCGGGTCACCCTGACCTGGACCGAAAACTCTTCATTTGCAGTGCTTATGTTTGGTCAATTTGAATACTTTTTTCACTTGGAAAGTAGTCTGAACATTTCTGCACACAATGATATGAAAATTGAACTGAAGAAATTAATCCTTATTGGTTTATTTTGCACATAAATATGCCTCCCCCCCCTGTTTTTGTGAATTTTTTTTAGGTTTATTGATAATTATGCCTGCAAAATGCATTCTATTTTACTAAAGTTGGTGTGGGATTGGTAGCTTGAACATTTCTGAACATAATGATATGAAAATTGAACTGGAAAAATTGATGCATATTGGTTTATTTTGTTGATGAAATGCACCCCCCCATTTTTTAAAAATAGTCTTCACTTTATGGATAGTTTTGCTAGCAAAATACATTTTATTTTACTAAAGTTGGTGTGGGATTGGTAGCTTGAACATTTCTGAACATAATGATATGAAAATTGAACTGGAAAAATTGATACATATTGGTTTATTTTGCACATAAATGTATGCCTCCCCCCGTGTTCAATTATTTCAATTTATATAAAAATTATGCTGTTAATTTCAAACTTACATACTTTTTTTTAGTAAAATGGATTTGTTTCATAAAATTAGTTCTCTGGCTACAATGTGGTTGATTTTCAAAAGGATATTCCAAATATTTCTAGCCAAATATGTATAAAAAGTGACAATAATGGCACACAGCAAGGCCAAGGGGTGGGGTGGCCCTTTTGTGGCAAAAATAAACCAATAAGAACCATTTTTTCCAGTTCATTTATATTTTTCTTATATTCAGAAATGTTCAATTTAGTATATCAAACCTTTTGGGGGGAAATTCCTTAGGGATTTGTAGCCTTAAAAAATAGAAATTGACACGAAATTCAAAAAGGATGGGGGGAGGGGCTTTTTGATCAAAATAAAAATATAAGTCTCAATTTTTCCAGTTCAATTTTCATATCATTATGTTCATAAATGTTCAAACTAGTTTTCCAGTTGAAAAAGTTTTCAAAAAGATCAAATTCAAGTTCCTAAAAAAAATATTTTTGGTCCGGTCATATACGAACAGAAACAGACTTGAAGTTATGATTTTTTTTTGCCCAGAAAACAATTAGCCACCACCCCAAAAATATTTTTTGATGATCAGCATTGTTAAATTGAGTAAATGAATGCCTAAGATTTTAAAGAATATTTCGGATTTGGAGCATAAAAAAATAAAAAGTGAAAATAGTTGCAAGCAGCTGAGGGGGGGGAGGCCTTATTTCTGATATTAAAAAACCAATAAGAATCATTTTTTTCAGTTCCTTTATATTTTTCTTATATTCAGAAATGTTCAAGCTACCAATCCCACACCAACTTTAGTAAAATAGAATGCATTTTGTAAGCAAAACTATCCATAAATTGAAAAAAACTTCACAAAAACGGGGGGCATGCATTATATCCGCAAAATAAACCAATAAGATTTACTTTTTTCATTTCAATTTTCATATCATTGTGTGCAAAAATGTTCAGACTACTTTCCAAGTGAAAAAAGCTTTCAAAACGACCAAACATAAGCACTGCAAATGAAGAGTTTTCGGTCCGGGTCAGGGTGACCCGGGAACAGAAGATTTGTAACTTTTTTTGCCCAGCAAAAACTAAGCCCCCCACCCCCCAAAAAAATTCTCATAGAGAGAACCCCTGAAATTATGAGCAGTCATGAAATTTCAAGTTTCAGATATGCAGAGAAAATTTTTTACAGGGACTCAAACTTGGCTTCGGGTCACATACGACCCGAACAGAACAGCAGTTAAATACAACCCTTAAAGGACATTGTAGGTTCAGGATTTATTGTTAAAGAGCAGTCATTATCTTATGAGTGTTCCTCCATGGCAAGTGCAGTCTTTTTCTCCATTTTTTTTCATTACTGGCAATTGTTAATAGTACTGCTAGATAAATTTGCAGAAAATTAAAAAAATACAGTCACTACCGGTAGTTTTTTGGGAGGGAAAGTTTTCAAATCAAAGTTTTGAATCAGCAAATAATTGCGTTCACTAATGCCACCCACTCCAATTACTTATACGGATGGGATACAGAGGTGTCCAAAAACTGTGAACATGCAGAATCTAAGAAGAATAAAGAAGAGAATGAAGAGCAACAATAAAGGGAAAAAAGGGGAAAAAAGATTGTAAAATGAAATGCTTAACTGCTTTTCTTAGCAACATAAATTTTGTGTTCATTTCTGCTTGTAAGTCAAGGATTATCTGTAGTACCAGTGACCTACCAAGCACTTTCTAAAATAGAGGAGAATCACAGTCAAGAATACAGTCTCGGTAAAAATGTGCTGTATCAAATACCTGTTGAACAGATGACTTCGATTGAAAAAAAAAATAGTGAATTTTGCAATATCCTTCTTGTTAGCTGAAATCTGTACAGTTCAGACCGGTGATGTGAATTTGATCTGTAGTCTTAAATACTAAGCTAATGATTTTCAGAAATGCATAATAATTTACTCTTTCTGAACACTTTCTTCGGTAAAGGCAATTGCTACATTAAAAACCTGCTACAAAAAATGTTAGTCAGAAAGGAAGGAAGGAAGGAAGGAGGGAGGAAGGGAGGCAGGGAACAGAAGCTTTGCACTAATATTCCACTGATGCTATGGCAAGTAATAATTTAAAACAATCTTGATTTTCTCATTTCAACATACTAAGACAGAAAAATATAGTAGCTTGAAGAAAATAATCATATTTTCCAATGTAGTTTGGAAGCATAAGCTGACACAGCACAAAAAAAAAAAAGAAAATTATTATAATGCTATAGTTCCTTTTTACGAAAACATCAAGAAATATGTTCATATCTGAAATTAAAAATGAAACCATAATAACATTGTCACTCTAATGGATACCATTCCATTCCGGATGATGTTTAATATTGGTGTGTCAAGTCTTTTGGTTACCCTCCCTCAATGACTGGAGCGAGATAATATCCTTTGCTTGGCATATCATTTCTGTATATCTTTTTAAATCTAATTGCAGCTGTTGTGGGTTTTTCCACTAAAAGAAGAGATCGAAGAAGTACATTTAGAGCAACTTTCCACAAGGTGATGTCCTTCTGATGTTTTCCAACATCTTCCAATAATTCTTAATGATTTGGTACAGACCAGCCACATCTCACATAATTATGGCAGTCTCCAACTTCATAATTGGTGGAAATTCCAATATTTGTATCCCATATAACTTTTTCCAGATTGGAGAAAGCAGAGATAGACATTTCCTTTCTTGATTTCATTAGTATGCATCTTCATTAGTAGCTTAGAATATAATCTTTTTTCTTCCATGCAAATACAGAAACTTTCCATAGATTCCCAGGAGTTCTCTGGCGTAATAGCAATAGCACTTAGACTTATATATATGTAGTCCTTTAAAGCCCTCTCTAAGAGGTTTACAGAGTCAGCATATTGCCCCCAACAATTTGGATCCTTACTTTACCCACCTTGGAAGGATAGAGTCAACCTTGAGCCTGGTGAGATTCAAACTGCCAAATTGCAGTCAGCCAGTAGTCAGCAGAAGTAGCCTGCAGTACTGCACTCTAACCACTATGCCACAGTGGCTTATGATTCCCCATCATCCAATCAGAGCTGAAGAAGCTTCTTGGATGGGAAGTGGAACATCATCAAAGAAAAACAAGGAAATCCAGCTGCCTCTTGAAAAAGCACTTTTGGGACAATCATGACCTGGATGGTTGAGAATCTCCATAGATATCTGGAGTTATTCTGCATGATTGGAATTCTAGATTAGGTTCTTCTGTTAATCATTCTTTAGTCCACCTATCATCAACCCCAACCTGGGACCTTCCAGATGCATTGGGAGCATAACAGCCAGTCAATTCTGGTTAGAAGTTAGCCATAGGTGAACAATAATTAAATATTTGTGATCAAAGTCTTCCTATTAAGATACAGCGATACCTCATCTTACAAACCCCTCGTCATACAAACTTTTCAAGATACAAACCCGGGGTTTAAGATTTTTTTTTTGCCTCTTCTTCCAAACTATTTTCACCTTACAAACCCAAGCCGCCGCCACTAGGATGCCCCGCCTCCAGACTTCTGTTGCCAGTGAAGCACCCATTTTTGCACTGCTGGGATTCCCCTGAGGCTCCCCTCCATGGGAAACATCACCTCTGGACATCCATCTTTTTGCGATGCTGCAGGGGAATCGCAGCAGTGTAAAAACGGCACGGCAACGGAAGTCCGGAGGTGGGGTTTCCCAGTGAGGGGAGCCTCAGTGAAATCGCAGCATCACAAAAACACGGAAGTCCGGAGGTGGGGTTTTGAGGACTTCTGTGTTTTTGCAATGCTGCAATTTCGCTGAGGCTCCCCTTGCTGGAAACCCCACCTCCGGACTTCCGTTGCCAGTGAAGCACCTGTTTTTGCACTGCTGGGATTCCCCTGCTGGGATTCCCCTGCAGCATCACAAAAACACAGAAGTCCAGAGGTGGGGTTTCCCATGGAGGGGAGCCTCAGGGGAATCCTAGCAGTGCAAAAACGGGTGCTTCGGCTGGGAAAAGGGGTGAGTTTGGGCTTCCATGTATTAATCGCTTTTCCATTGATTCCTATGGGAAACATTGTTTTGTCTTACAAACCTTTCACCTTACAAACCTCGTCCCGGAACCAATTAAGTTCATAAGTCGAGGTATCACTGTATTCCATTAAAGTATTTCTATACTATTAACAGTAAAAGACTGTAATGAATTAAAAACCAAATCAATACATTACTTAATTAAATTATATTAAATTTTCTTTCTTAATCATATTTGTCTCTTCATCTTTTTCATTGAAATAGATCCCTACATGCAGGCTGAAAATGCATGACAAATCAGTATACAACTTGTATTCAGGGTATATGAATCACCCTACAAATAAGCACAAGGTGGTAATGATTGATTACTGCAATTAATGTTTTTAAGGACCCTCTTGCAAGAATTTTAGAAAATCGCTTTTTAATCATCACTAGAGTTACTAATATAATTGCATTTTAATAGTTTTTAAATATGCTGTATACAGAATTACTTGTAATTTCTTCATATGGCAGAAGAATACTTCCCTTGGAATCAGTTTACTTGGAAAAGAGAATATAGAAGGAGACTTTAAATTCATCTAAAATTTATCAAACCCATATCAGATTCAAATTTAAGATTCAGGATTTGAATAAGCTATGGTTCAACTTGACAAATAGAACTGTATAAATATACACAAGTCCTATATTTTACTGTATTATTGAATTATATTTTAAGACTGTAATGCTAATATATTTGAATCTTTTTGCTCACTAATAGGAGTCCCCAAAAAGTAGTACTAGTAGAAATATGAATAGATTTTAAGATAGGAAATATTATTAATAATAACATAGTATTAGATACCTTTAACACAACTACTGGGGGAAAAATAATTTTTTAAAATCTGATTTTTTTTCTAACAAAATAGAGTCTACCTTGGGGAGAAAGGAGGTATCTTTAGATCAGTTTATTTTCCTGTCTGTTTGATAGGGGGACATTCCAGTTCCATTATTTTTTTAAGCTTGTTTTTCTGAAGATTGATTTAAAAAAAATGATTTTCATTTTCATTCCAACATTCAACGACATACTGTAGAAATAGTTTGTATTCTATAATATACGTGTTTGCTTTGAGGTTTTAAAGTGAATTCTGTAGAAACAGTTCTTTAAAACAGATGTCCTTGATATTTCTTTTTAACAACATTGTTTCCAATGCATACTTCAATAGTTGGTTTTGAGTAATCCCCCAAATTGGCCAGTATTTTCTTCAGACAACTCCAAAATAGGTTTAGCAGCCATTACACAAAGTTTCCAATAACTGTTCAAGAGAAGATAAATACGAAGTTCTCTGAACAGATTACCATCTTGTGTACTGTTGTTATTGTTAACCAGAATGGATTGTTACTGGGAAGAAAAAAGAGAAGATATGGCTTTGGTCCATATAATGGTTAATCCAGAAGCCCCAGCTGCTTTTCTTCCCTTCCTGTACAAAAATTACTCACAAATGACCTTGTCTATTCTGATTATTGTTCTTTGGAACCAACTTTTCAACACATACAAATCTATAGCATGGTTTCATTCCCTAGTGATTGGGCAATTTGTGGTTTAAACTTGGAAAATGCTTTCAAGAACAATCTACAATGTGCTAGATTTATTGTTTATGTGAGTAAACGATACATGTCTGATACTTGCTTCAAAAATATAGGCATAAGGTCGGTGACTATCAGAAAGCAAAGCTTATGAGGAACTAATATTCCTTGGGGGAGTTGTAAATCTTGTAAAGTTTTCATGTTTGATCATCTTTCAACCTGCTAAATCAAAGTTCTAGATTTTCACATTTGGCCTCAGTGCATAATTTTCCAGAAACTAATCTAAGTTTCAACTATTGTTTGTAGAACTACAAAGATAATCAAAGTAAAAAAAAATTCTACAAGAAACTCATTTTCTTCTTTCAGCTATAGATTAAGGATTCCTTCCTTTTAACTTTTGGTTGGGAAGAAATGGCAGCGCCGGACTTACCCGGCGGCAGGCTTTGCTGGAGGGACCGGGAGACACGGTCCCTCATGGCGGCCGCCATTTTGGATCCCGGGCGAAGTCTCGCGATGCGAGACTTCGCTCGGGAGGTCAGGCCTAATTGGCCAGGCTCCTGATTGGTCCGGGCGGGGGCCTGCTTGCCCTATATAAGGGCGAGCAGGCCCGGGGCTCTCCCTTTTCGCCCGGACTGCAGAGCCTCGAGCAGACATTTGTCAGTCTGCTCACGGCGGCCATTTTGTGGACGGCCTCGTGCGAGACGCCATTTTGTGGCCTGTGGGACTGCGAGAAGCCCTTCTTGTCACAGCGGAGCCAGCATCGGCTGGGCTCCGCTCCGGTTTGGAGCCCCATTAGCATCGTTGGTGGTGGTGTGGTGTGCTGCCCTTGGGTGGCCTCGCGGGCCCGCGGGGGGTTTTTCCTGGGGGCTTGAGGCCTTGTTATAAAAGGCCTGGTGGTGGGGCCTTACTGCCACCGGCTGGGAGGGATTGGTGGTTTGGCCTCCTGGGAGGTTTGCGCTTCGAGGCCTGCTGGTTAGGGCAGGCCTTGCCTGGGAGTGCAGGGCCTTCGGGGGGGATTTGTCACGCCCTCTTCTCTTTTTTGGTTTACCAATAGACTACAAGTTAGGGTCATGGCCCCTAAAAAGCGTCAAGCTCAGGGCCCTCCGCCCCAACCAGTGGTGCGGCCCAGGAGGGCTGCCAGGCCGTCTGCCCGGGCTCGGGCTGCGGCAGAGGGGCCCCTGGGTGGGATCCCGGCCGGGGGGGGGGGATTTATGCCCACAGTCCCTCAACCCGAGATTTCCCCTTCTCTCTCCTGGGCCAGGGTCTTGGAGCGGCTTGATGACTTGGAGAGGTGGCGGTCGGGTGCAGGCCCGGAGGGGCTTCCCATGACTGCCACCGCAGCATGGGGCACCGACCCCGAAGAGGAGTCAACCCCAGAGGGGCAAGTGGCTCACAACACGCAGACGGCCCACACCGGGCAGACGGCCCACACCGGGCAGACGGCCCACACCGGGCAGACGGCCCAGACCGGGCAGATGGCCCAGTCAGGGCAGTGGTCATCGTTCCAGGGCCCAACAAGGATGGGCCCACTGTGGATGGCTTCTACCCCTTACGGGGCAGGTGAGGTCGCACCACACGTAGGCACATCACTGCTCCTTCCTGTGCAGGGTCCCGGGTTTATCCCGCCTGCATTGGGGAGTGGCAACAGCTTCATGGGGGCGGCTGCGGGCACATGCGGGCAGGTCTGGTCTCCGCCTGCCCCGCCAGTGGGGGCGCCAGGGGTATCTTGCCCACCTGGGGTGGGGGTGGGGGGGTTGGATCTCTCCTCCGCCGGCCATTATGCCACCGCCCCCTTTTGTGTATCCTTCGGGGCTTGGTGTGCTGGGGTCGGGGGCCACCACGGTGTGGGACCCGTTCGCCAGCATCAAGCCTGGGGCCATCCCTTGTGGGTTGCCCGCAACACCTTTAGGTTATCATCTCCACCCGTCGGTGAAGGAAGCAATATGGCGGGGGGAGTATGTCGACCTTTTCTCCATTCTAAACAGGGAGGTCCCCAAGCAAGACAAGGAGGTGGTGCCTGGGGAGAAGGTTAAGAAAACAAAGGTCACAAAGTGTTTCAGCTCTTGGCTGTACGCTTTTTTGACCTTTGCGTCGGTGGTAATTCAGAGGCAGCCGGGTAGGGCCGCTGCCTTGCTGAAGTACATCGACCTTATAGCAAGGGCCCACTTTGAATATGGGGGCACAATATGGAGGCATTACGATAAGGGGCTCAGGATGCGTATTGCCCATGACCCCTACTTGCCCTGGGATATGGTGGTTCCGGACCTGTGGTTCCAGGCCACGCATATGTCAGGGAAGGAGGGCTGTGATAGGACCGATAGCGGTCACTTTATGGAAGAGGAGCCCGTGACGCCCGCGCCGGCCAAGGCCGCGGCGGGTGGAGTTGGGAAAGGGGCCTCTTTGGTGTGTCACGAGTTCGCTGCAAAGGGGGCGTGTTTTCGTCCCTTTTGCAGGTTTCGTCACGCGTGCGGGAGTTGCGGGGGGAACCATTCCGCAGCCATGTGTCCCCGCCCCAAGAAGGGGGCGGAAAAGAAGGGCGGGGGTCCCCCAAAGCCTCCCCCACCTGTTGGGGGTAAAGGGGCCCAGCCCAATCAATTTGCGAGTGCTTGAGGGTTGGTTGGGCGACTACCACCCTCGCTCGAGAGCGGCCGCTCTCTTGCTAGGTTTTTCGGAGGGATTTAGGATCTCTTACATGGGTGTTAGGAGGGCCTTCATGTCTGACAACCTTAGGTCGGTTGTTGGTCATGAAGACATTGTTAGGGAGAAGGTTCGGAAGGAGGTGGCCGAGGGCAGGGTCCTCGGGCCCTTCCCGGAGCCGCCCTTCCCGAATCTTCGGGTGTCTCCCTTAGGTGTGGTCCCCAAAAAGGCGAGTGGTGAATTTAGGTTGATTCACCATTTGTCTTTTCCAAAAGGGGAGTCAGTGAATGACTTCATTCCTGACGAGCTTTGTTCAGTCCGGTATGCATCCTTTGATGCAGCCGTGACTATGGTTAGGAAGTATGGGGCGGGAGCCCTTATGGGGAAATGCGACATTAAGTCGGCATTCCGGCTCCTCCCCATACACCCAGACGACTTTGAGCTGTTGGGCTTCCGTTTCGAGGGGGGTTATTACGTGGACAGGGCTTTGCCCATGGGTTGCTCTGTCTCGTGCTCTCTTTTCGAGAGTTTTAGCACCTTTTTGGAGTGGGCGCTCAGGAGGCAAAGTGGTCTGGGTACTGTCGTTCACTACCTTGATGATTTCTTGTTGGCGGGGCCTGCGCATTCGGAGCAATGTTTTGCTCTAATGCGGGACTTCGAAGCCCTTTGTGCTCAATTAGGGGTGCCTTTAGCTTCTGAGAAGACCGAAGGCCCCACCACCAGGATTACCTTTCTGGGTATTGAATTGGACTCAGAGGAGCAATCTTCTAGATTGCCCCTAGAAAAGTTGGTCAAGATTAAATGGAAGCTTGGTGAGGTGCTGGGCTGCCGGAAGGTTACCCTACGGCAGCTTCAGGAACTGGCAGGCATTCTTAATTTTGCCTGTCGGGTAGTTGTTCCTGGTAGGGCTTTTTCCAGGAGGTTGTATGACGCGATGGAGGGGCTCCGTTTGCCCCATCATCGTACCCGCTTCTGCGCTGGGGTCAGGGCTGACCTCGGCGTGTGGCGGGATTTCTTGGTCAGGTTTAATGGTCTGTCTTTCTGGCGGCACGAGCTTCTTTTGGAAGCTGAGTTGCAGCTCTGCTCTGACGCCGCAGGGACTTGTGGTTTCGGGGTAGTGTTAGGTGACCAGTGGTGCTGGTCGGCATGGCCTCCGGATGTTCTTGGTGCTCTTCCCCTTAATAGTGGCCTTGGAGCTTTGGGGGGAGCAGTTTAGGGACAAGACCGTGCACTTTTGGTGTGACAACCTAGCGGTTGTCCATGTGGTGAATGCCCTGTCCTCTAAGAGCGACAGGGTCATGCGGCTTGTCCGCCATTTTGTGCACAGGTCCTTGTCCCTAAATGCATTATTTTTGGCTAGGCACGTCCCCGGGTTGGATAATGGGGTCGCTGATGCCTTGTCCCGTGGTCAGTTGTCCAGGTTTCGGACCCTGGCCCCGTGGGCCCGAGAGGTGCCAGAGGAGTTCCCCGGCCACCTCTGGAGTCTGGGAGGGATCCAGAGTGGTGGAGAGACGAGGCATCCCGGGCAACCTCCTTGTCTGTAGCGCCTGGCACCCTTAGGGCATACCAGCGTGCGGGTAAGGAGTTTGGGGATTTCAGGCAGGGCAGGGGTTACCAGCTTAGCTTGCCTGTCCCTGTAGAGCACCTGGCCGAGTTCTGCGTCCAGCTTAGGCAGCGTGGCCTGTCAGTTAGGACGATCCGGTCCAGGTTAGCCGGCCTCGCCTTTCTGTCCAAGGCGGGGGGGGTTTGCAGAATTTTTGGGTGACTTTCGCATCCGGAAGGTGCTGGAAGGCTGGATGAGGGAGCAAGCGGGGGCCCCTGGTGACACTCGTCGGGCTCTGACGGTGGAGCAGCTGTCTTTAATCAACGTGGTTTTTGGCAGTCTGTGTTCCTCATTGTACGAGGCCCGTCTTTTTTGGGCAGCGACTTGTGTCATGTTTTTTGGGGCCCCTTAGGGTCAGCGAGGCCTGGCCTCATCTCAGGCTGACAATTCGCTCCGTGCCTTCCAGTACGCTGATCTGGCCTTTAGACAAGGGGGGGTGTCCCTTGTGGTAAGGCGGTCTAAGACAGATCAGCTACGCAGAGGGGTTACCATCTACCTTAGTGCGGCCGCCGACCAATCGGTGTGTACGGGGGCCGCCCTACAGCTTTATTGTGGTCTGCGGGGGTCAGGTCAGGGGTACCTGTCTAGGCATTGGGACGGTACCCCTCTGACCCGTTTACAATTTTGGGCGTTAGTATCCAGGGCAATGGCCCAGGTGGGCATGGATCCCGCCGGTTATGGAACGCATTCGTTCCGTATCGGCGCCGCCACTAGCGCGGCACTTTCTGGTTTCCCGGCCCAGTGGATTCGGGAGATCGGCCGCTGGCGGTCAGCGGCATATTTGGGTTATGTTAGGCCCGCTGAGGATCCTAGGCAGGGCTTAGGCTAGGTAACCTCTGTGTGTGTGTGTCCTCTTGCAGGTCCCCAGGCTAACATGATACCGACGGCGCTGCTGTGTGGCCACATCATGATTTTCTGGGCCGGCCGCTTGGCAGCCAGGAGCGCCATCGGGACCCAGCTGTCCCTGGGGCAGTGGGTCAGGGTTGCCTGGATGGGCCGGAGAGGTATGTGGTGGGAGGGTCTCCTACCGGCGTTGCTGGGCGGTCAGCATTCTGTGGCTGCGCCCAGCAGTATGGGGGGCGGCTCCTGGAGTCGTGCCCAGGTGGGTTTGGGTGGGCAGCGTCCTGTGGCCGCACCCAGGTGGCTGGTATTGCACTTAGGTGGCAATGACCTGTGCATGCTGGGAGGCCTGGCGCTGATCATCCAGGCACGCGAAGACCTGCGAAGGCTTCGTGAGGTATGGCCCACCACGCAAGTGGTGTGGTCAGAAATACTACCTAGGATTGTGTGGAGGGACGCCTCTTCCCTTAGGGCCATTCACCGGGCTAGACGAAGGGTGAATAGGGCTATGGGTAAAACAGTTAGGGAACTAGGTGGGGTTGTAGTGGCCCATCCCCTTATCACAATAGACCGGCCATGGCTTTACCGGGCCGATGGCGTTCACCTGTCAGAACGGGGGGAACGCCATTTTCTTACAGGACCTGCAGCGGTCTCTGCGTGAGCTGGCGCAGCTAGAGGGGGTAGTCGGGGGGCCAAGATAGAGATCTGACCCCCGCTCCTGTGGCAGGTTAGGGGCGGAAAACTGGGGTGGTTTAGCAACCGCGCGTTCTCCCTTGGGCATCTTTGGGGATGATTGACAGGTTCTCCGCAAGCTCATGGAGGGAGTTTCTGCCTGAGCAGCTGGGGGGAACCTGTCTTTGGGTCCTGCACCTTTAATTCCCGGATTCGGGTTAGCCGGTGGGACCCCCCTCATGCACAGCATGGCAGGGTCGCAGGTGATGGTCTGGCCCCTCACCTGGACTTGCATCGAGATACGCCCATGAGTTGCCCAGGAATGTTTTTTGGCATAACGTCATTTCCGCCCCGGAAGTATTTGTTTGACCCTGCAGGTCCATTTCCGGGTCATAGTTGATTATGCTAATTTATGCAAAGTATTGAATAAATTATGCAAATTTATGTTAATAAAAATGACCCAATTTAAATCCAGCTCTTGTGTCCGTGTCGTTACTCCGTCTCTCCAGCAAAGGAATTGTTGAGTGCAACCTTCATTTTCCACGCAAAAGTGGAATTCTAACTTCTCTTCCAACACACAGATTGCAATAAAGATGAAAACCAGGGGCCAGAAGAATACGGGATAATAATAATAATAATAATAATAATAATAATAATAATAATAATAATAATAATAATTATTATTATTATTATTATTATTATTATTATTATTATTATTATTATTATTATTATTATTATTATTATTATTTATTAGATTTGTATGCCGCCCCTCTCCGAAGACTCAGGGTGGCTCACAACAACAATAAAAACAATATTATAGTAGATCAAATCTAATATTAATCTAACTGAAGATATAAAGGAGGTTCGGAGGTAAATGCTTATACTTTTCTATATACAAGAATTTGGGAAACCTTGATAGATATCTTGACAGCTTAATTTTCCCAATTTCAATGATGTGTTTAATTTGAAACCCATAAAATACATGGCTATTCTCACCCATTCAGTGATACCTTGAAAGTACTAATGAGCCAGCACAATCAACATAGGCAAATGAAATAGCTATTTTTTATTTAAACTGTCCCAAAGAATGTGTGGGACATCGTAAAGATTACATTTTGAAGTCATAGATCAGTTGGTTATTGCCGGTTGCTTCAATCATTTCATTTTGCATACAAATAATTGGAAATCAGTTGCCTCCTGTTTGTTCAAAGGGATCTTACTCTTTTTTTTAATACTTTGGACACTTTTTACCCAAATGATTTCATAAAGGATTTGAGTAAGTAAAGTGTGTTGAATAATGGCTTCCATCTGAGATGAGTTATCTGTGGAAATTTGAAGCCATTACATTAATGCCTCAACTTTACCCCTTTGCTATTAACTTGCTACTGTAGTCTGATTTTTGAAAGGAATTTTTCAGGTTGGTGTTACTGGATGGCTTCTATTCTATTCTCTTGTTTTGTTTTAGTCTTCCTTATACTGTATCTAGAAAATATGCCTACATTTGAATTATGACTTTCCTACAGGAACTAACAGCTGTATGGGCCAATCATGCATATAAATCAATTACCAAGGCCTATGTACTATAAATGCACCCATTAATTAAGCAATGTCAGATGCTATGAACTGTGAAGTTCATTACATCTTTAGCATTCAAACCAAGGATTATTTGAAGAAGCGAGACCAAGTTTACCTAATAGTTAATGAAATTAAATCCATGTTGTTGCCAGCATTTTTACTTTATGCCTGATCCAGTGTTTAAATGTTTATGAATAAAGCAGCAACTGCTGAAAGCAGAAATGTTGAAAAGTAATTACTGGTAAGTTATAATACACTTGAGGACTCATTATGCTAGACTTGGGGAAGTTTTTTAAGGTCACCTATGTAACATACTCACCAGGGGTGGGTCCTGACTTACCTCGCTGCCAGTTCGCTTTCTCATATGCTATGTGGGTGCGTGCACATTCACAGTGCTACAAAACTAGGTTCTGTGCATGCAGAAAGGAAAAAAACCCAGCTTATGCATGTACGCAGAAGTGAATGCAAATGCTCTGTCCTACACATTGGGAAGAAGAATCTGAACTCCAAATACGAACTGAATAATCAAATTATCACAGATAATCCTCACTCGGTTAAAGACCGTGGTATACTAATAACAAAAGATTTAAGTGCCAAAGCCCACTGCAACAATATAGCCAAGAAGGCTTCAAGAGTTGTAAACCTAATCCTACGTAGCTTCTGCTCTGGCAATCTCTCACTACTTACCAGAGCTTACAAAACTTTTGCCAGACCCATCCTCGAATACAGCTCATCTGTTTGGAACCCATATCGCGTCTCAGACATTAACACCCTTGAAAATGTCCAAAGATACTTCACCAGAAGAGCCCTTCACTCCACCACTCGAAATAGAATACCCTATGAGACTAGACTTTCAATCCTGGGCCTAGAAAGTTTAGAAGTAAGACGCCTTAAACAAGATATAAGTATTGCCCACAAGATCATATGCTGCAACGCCCTGCCTGTCGGCGACTACTTCAGCTTCAACCACAATAACACAAGAGCACACAACAGATTTAAACTTAATATTAACCGCTCCAAACTTGACTGTAAAAAATATGACTTCAGTAAGCAAGTTGTCGAAGCGTGCAACTCATTACCGGACTCCATAGTGTCATCCCCAAACCCCCAACACTTTACCCTTAGATTATCTACCGTTGACCTATCCAGATTCCTAAGAGGTCAGTAAGGGGCGAGTACAAGTGCACTAGAGTGCCTTCCGTCCCCTGTCCTATTGCTATCCTATATCTCCTATACCTTTCTTCTACTCCTATATCTCTTCTTCTATTCTTTCATTGATATGTTCTATTACTACATCTTCTTTTCTATTATTTCTTAGATATATTTTACTATGAGTATCTCCTCTATAACCTTCATCATGTATTTTACTATGTGTATATAGATATATACCCACTAAAAACCTCATTGTGTATTGGACAAAATAAATAAATAAATAAATAAACAAGATAGAGAGCCGGTTCAGGGCCTGTCCAGGCGGCCATGGCTGCCTGTTTAGTGAACAGAGGAAACGCCCGCTACCCGTTTCAATAGAATAGCTTTTTTGAGGCTAAAGGCAGCAAAGTTATAAATGCTGTCAAATTCATCCTAGCTCAGTGGAAATTCTGATTATCAGGGTTATATGATTTATGGATATAATACTTTCCACTCATTACATGGTTGCATTTCAGGATTGTGATGTGATTTGCATATGTGAATATCCCTGCAAATTAACTTCTGATGAGTGCTACATCTGTCTGACTAAAGAAGCCCCTATCAAGAAGGAATCCAGCTGCTGCTCGAAAGGGATAAATTGAAAAACAAAAGGAAAAATTGCAAGGTTCAGAGTTAAGCAAAACAAGAAGCATTGGGGGGGGGGGGTGTCTTTTAAGGAGGAGGAGTCAAATACCATAGTTTTTCCTTAAAAACAGCTAAATACTATATATTGCTATTGTATTTTTTTTCTACATTTATATAGGGCATTTTCCCTAAGCTTTAAAGTCACATTACATATATGATAAATAGTTCAAGAGGTATTCAAAGTATTAGAAAAGTAGATCATAACAAGGCTCTATTAGTTGATTAGATGCAATGTTTGTCATCTGAATTCAGTTACACACAGGGTACTGAAGAGAACTCAGTATTGATCTATTGATCTCAGAGCAGTGAAGGGCTACCAAAATTTTTACTACCACACTGTGAGTGTAGCTTAGGCCCTGCATTTTCTTTCAACATCTTTCAGTGCCAATTGGGTGCATTAGGGTGGAGCTCCATTTTTGCTACCCCACTGTGTTCTCACAGTAGTCCAATGCCCACCCCTATCTCAAAGTTAGAATTAAATAGCATCCTCACCCAAAGTGGAAGACATAATTTAATTTAATTTAATTTAATTTATTAGATTTGTATGCCGTCCCTCTCAGGAGACATAGAGGATTTGAAAGTAATGTCTGTTATACCTACAAAAATAACCATTCATTAATTTTGGAGGAAATTGTCAAATGACCCCATCTGAGAGGGAGAAGCAAAGCTTCCTTAGATATGGTTCTTACCAGGTATACCTGCAAATGTGGAGTTTTCTGTTCTTAGAATTTTCAAAGAAAGTCATTAGTTAAAACTAAAGCTATTTCTCCAGGATTCCAACATTACATTTTGAACATGGAAGGTTGCCTCCATATCAGACTATATCAGAAGTCATCTCTATTTAGAAGGAAGTCCTGGTAGAACATGGAGCCTACCAAGAACAGATTTAAAATCATAGTTCCAGGATTATGAAACTTTTCAGACAGTGAACAAAATAAATGCTACAAAAGTCTTCTCCAGGAGGAATATTTTCATATGCTTTAGTCTACTGCTCCTATTTTCACCAATCAGTATGGCCAAAAATAACAGTAGTATTAATTCAAATACAGTGGTACCTCAAGATACGAACCCCTCGTCTTACGAACAACTCGTGATACGAACCCGGGGTTCAGAAAAAAATTGCCTCTTCTTACGAACTTTTTTCGAGTTACGAACGCCAAACCCGAACTTCCGGGTTCCGCGTTCGGAGGCTGCTGGAAAGCCGCCCGGCTGTTTTAAAAGGTGACCGCCGGGCTGGGGGGATTCCCAGCAACCCCCCAAACCCCGAACCTGGAAGTTCGGCAAAAGTTTGGGGTTTGGGAGGTTGCTGGGAAGCCCCCCAGCCCGGCGGTCACCTTTTAAAACAGCCGGGCGGCTTTCCAGCAGCCTCCTGAAGCCAAACACCAAACCCGAACTTCCGCGTTCGGCGTTCGGAGGCTGCTGGAAAGTCCTACTTCTCCCCCCCAGCCAAAACCCCAAAACCTGTTTGCTGCCACACGATTTAGCCAGGACAGGAGCAAAGTGACGTGGAGGAATGGGGAGCTGAAACCAGGCGGTTTCAGCTTTCCATCCCTTCACGTCACTTTGCCGCTAAATCGTGTGGCAGCAAACATGCTTTGGTGTTTTGGCTGAGGGGGAGAAGTAGGACCTTCCTAACTCCCTCCCCCCCAGCCAAAACACCAAAGCATGTTTGCTGCCACACGATTTAGCGGCGAAGTGACATGAAGGGATGGAAAGCTGAAACTGCCCGGTTTCAGCTCCCCATTCCTCCACGTCACTTCGCTCCTGTCCTGGCTAAATCGTGTGGCAGCAAACAGGCTTTGGGGGTTTGGCTGGGGGGGAGGGAGTTAGGAAGGTCCTACTTCTCCCCCCCAGCCAAACCCCCAAAGCATGTTTGCTGCCACACGATTTAGCGGCGAAGTGACGTGAAGGGATGGAAAGCTGAAACCGCCCGGTTTCAGCTCCCCATTCCTCCACGTCACTTCGCTCCTGTCCTGGCTAAATCGTGTGGCAGCAAACAGGCTTTGGGGTTTTGGCTGGGGGGGAGGGAGTTAGGAAGGTCCTACTGCCTCATCCCCCAGCCAAAAACACAAAGCCAGGCAGCCTCCAGCCGCCAAAGGAGCCTCCTGATTCTCCCCGCTTCTCTGTCCCACTCATTGCCCGTGTCCGGCAGAAGCTGCTGCCCGATTGCTCTTAGCCGGCGGGACGCAAAGTGCTGGGGTGGGGGGGGTGTCCTGACAGCCCCCCCACCCCAATACGAGTGACGGGGAGTCACCCATGGCTGGCAGAAGATCACTCTTGCTGACCTGATGCCTCGCGGTGAAGCCGGGCAAGAGCAATCTTCTGCCGGCCATGGGCGACTCCCCGCCGCTCACCCATGGCCGGTAGAAGATCGCTCTTGCCCGGCTTCCCCGCGAGGCATCAGGTCAGTATTCTGGACGGGCGGGTGGCGGGCGAGGAGGGGGGAAGCCTCGCGGGGAAGCCGGGCAAGAGCGATCTTCTGCTGGCCATGGGCGAGCGGCGGGGAGTCGCCCATGGCCGGCAGAAGATCGCTCTTGCTGACCTGATGCCTCGCGGGGAAGCCGGGCAAGAGCGATCTTCTGTCGGCCATGGGCAACTCCCCGCCGCTCGCCCATGGCCGGCAGAAGATCGCTCTTGCCCGGCTTCCCCGCGAGGCAGCAGGTCAGCATCCTGGGCGGGCAGGCGGCGGGCGGGCGGCGGGGAAGCCGGCGGCTGTGGCAGCTGCTGCAAGAGGCTTCCCAGCCTCCTCAAAGCAGCCTCCCAAACCCGAACTTTTGCTGAGAAGCCCCGCCGCCCGGCTGTCACCTTTTAAAACAGCCGGGGGGCTTCTCAGCAGCCTCCCAACGCTGAACCAGGAAGTTCGGGTTTGGCGTTCGGGTTCAGGAGGCTGCTGGGAAGGCCCCCCCGGCTGTTTTAAAAGGTGACAGCCGGGCGGCAGCGTTTTTTTGCGGGGGTTTTTTGTTGTTGCACGGATTAATTGACTTTACATTGTTTCCTATGGGAAACAATGTTTCGTCTTACGAACCTTTCGTCTTACGAACCTCCTCCTTGCACCAATTAAGTTCATATCATGAGGTATTACTGTACAGTGTTCCCTCACTTTTCACGGGGGATGCATTCCGAGACGGCCCACGAAAGTTGAATTTCCGCGAAGTAGAGATGCGGAAGTAAATACACTATTTTTGGCTATGAACAGTATCACAAGCCTTCCCTTAACACTTTAAACCCCTAAATTGCAATTTTTCATTACCTTAGCAACCATTCAGATTATTACTCACGATGTTTATTTATTAAAGTATATTTAAAAAAATATTTATTAAAGGCAAATGAAAGTTTGGCGATGACATATGACGTCATCGGGTGGGAAAAACCATGGTATAGAGAAAAGTATTTTTTAATTAATATTTTGGAAAAACGTGGTATAGACTTTTCGCAAAGTTCAAACCCGCGAAAATTGAGGAAACACTGTATTATCAAAATATCTTCTCAAGAAAGGAAATTGCATTATAGCTCCCACAGAAACCCTAACAGAAGAACATGTACATTGAATATGGAGGCTCTTGATCAGACCAAATATAATCTGTTTGTTTGTTTGTTTGTTTGTTTGTTTGTTTGTTTCTTTCTTTCTTTCTTTCTTTCTTTCTTTCTTCCTTCATTCTTTCTTTCTTTCTTTCTCTCTCCTTTTCTTTCTTTCTTTCTCCTTTCCTTTCCTTCTCTCTCTCTCCCTCCCTCCCTCTCTGTCTCTCTTTCTTTCTTTTTCTACCCCCATATCAATATTACCACAAAGGGATAGTTCCCTGTAGTATCAACCCTAATTTTAACAAATATAAAAAACTAACCTTGTAACTAAATCCCCAATGGTTCACGTTAGCTTGAAAGACTAGTTGGTGCTAAATTCCTCACATGAACTGGGTGGTGCCAAACCATTCCCTGTGTCAACTTGTGAAACAAAACTTTTGGTGCATCCCAGGGGTGGGTTCCAGTTGAATGTTGCTACCGGTGTGCATCCACACACTCATATGTGTCCTGCTACATGATTTCACTTCCCCACATGCTCAGAAGAACATTACAAGCTAAGACGCAGCTGATGAGCTTTCAGCTGTGCTTTGGAGGAAGAATAACGATCGATATTAAAACAAAGGTGGGCAGGAGGGCTTATTTCAACACAGAGATGCTGGGGAAAAAATTGCCAAAAATTGCGACTAGTGATGGGCAAATCCAACGGTGTTTGGGTTTGCCAAGTTCAGCCGAACCTGAATCCGAACCTGAACCCGAACTCCGAACGCTCCATGGCATCAAAGCTCTGCCCCCAGAATCCCATCATTTTTAAAATTTCCATGGAATCCAGGAAGTGATCACCTTGGCGTCCTTAGCAACCCGCCGATATACATGATGTCAAAGCTCTGTCCCCAGAATATCTTTGTGGGATTCCCCAGCTCTGTCAAAGGGAGGTCTTTTCATATAAAATTAAAAAAAAAATTTTTACAAAAAAGGACGCTGCAGCGGCTCTGCAAGCAAAGGGAGGCCTTTTCATGTAAAAATATTTTTTTTATTTTTATGTGAAAGGACCTCCCTTTACTTGCGGCGCCGCTGTGGCATCCTTTTTCGTAAAAATAAAAATAAATAAAAATAAAAAATCTGTAAAAATTAAAAATGATGGGATTCCGGGGGCGGAGCTTTGACGCCATGGAGCGTTCAGAGCTCGGGTTCAGGTTCAGATTCGGGTTCATCTGAACTTTGCATGAAGTTCATCCGAACTTGCTGAACCTGAACACCGTTGGGTTCACCCATCACTAGTAAGGGTGTCTTTTCTGGATTTGTGGTTAGATTGGATAATCTCTCCAAATACCTGCTTTTACTTCTCTATGAAATAAGCAATCCATCTGAGTGGTTCCACCAAGGATGATTGTAAACTGGAATGTGTGAAGGAAAGAGTTAGTATCTTTCTTTCTTTCTTTCTTTCTTTCTTTCTTTCTTTCTTTCTTTCTTTCTTTCTTTCTTTCTTTCTTTCTTTCTTCTTTTTTCTTTTTCCTTTTCTTGTGTAGTTCAATTTGTGTATTTTTTCAAAATTTTCACTTTTCTTTTTACCTTTGTAGGCAAAACAATTGCTTAGTTTTCTGTTTGGTTTCAGAAAGAATAAAATAAAATGTTTCCATCATAAACCTGACCCCCTCAAACCTAAAACTATAATTCCCCAGTAGTTGTTTGAGCTTTTAAAAAAATGTTTGTCATCTGTAATTAAAAACAGTTATTATTTACAAGTGACTATATTGATACTTTTTATGATCACATTAAAAATCCAAGAAAATAAAGTTTGGGACCATATCACATGTTGGAGGTTATTGGTCAATATTCCAATAATAATAAGCCCCCGAAGCAAGAGTCTTTGACAGAATTAATGCTGAGAAAAATTGCAGCCAAGCTGGCCTTAAGTTAATGCCTATGTCTTACATGACAATGATTCTTGAGCTAAAAACAACACTAGTCAACTAACACACCAGACCAGTGTACATATACATAATTTGGACTGTTCTTTGGAAAAATAATGGCTTATTAAGGTGTGGAATTTAATATCATTGTCAATCTATAAAACTTTTACAACCTAGTCTTATTTGCACAGAGATTACATCCCTAAAGCTCAGTGCCAAAGACACATGTTAATAAGCTCACAACTTTTAATTAAGCAATATGTATAAGTAGATTCCCATTAAGCTGTGATTTGTGGGCAAGTTCATTACAGTGGGTTTCAGCCACTAGACACATATTCAATACAAATCAAGCAGCCTGCATATTATCCAGCTTAATGTGAGTCTACTTGTGATATTTTATCACCCCTTCATGATGGCGGTATAGAGAACTATATTTCCTGTACGATCGGGGGCAGAAACTAAAACCTTCTAGTGACCTCTTCCTTCTTCTTTAATGAAACTTATCCCGTGTGTTATTTACATTAGCTGGCAATTATTCACATTGTCCTTCATATTTTTGTACAGATAGCAAATGTCAGCAACTTGGGGGAAGGACCCCGGGAGATATGACAATTAGGAGGGGCTGTCTTTCCATTTCCAGAGGCACAACCCAGCAGAAGATCCTGCTAACAGAAAGGAGAAGTCAAGTTTTGCTGGCCAGCTCTTCCTTCCTTCTGCTGATGGTGTCACCTTGTTCCACAAGGTGGATCCAGAACAGATTTTCAGGAAGGGCTTGAAAAGGAAGAGACCATCCTTTCCTATTATCTGCTTTACTTCTACTCATGGGGACTGCTTTCTCATATTTCCTAGATAAAAATTGTTAAAGAGAACACTAACCCCGTTTGGGTTGCTGAAGGGAATAAGATCCACCTCCAGTGATGGTGAACCTATGGCATGTGTGCCACAGGTGGCATGTGGATCCATATTTGCCCATGTCACGCCAACACTCCGCAGTCTGCATTGGCTGCCGATCAGTTTCCGGTCACAATTCAAAGTGTTGGTTATGACATATAAAGCCCTTCATGGCATCGGACCAGGATACCTGCGAGATCGCCTTCTGCCGCATGAATCCCAGCGACCGGTTAGGTCCCACAGAGTTGGCCTTCTCTGGGTCCCGTCGACTAAACAATGTTGTCTGGTGGGACCCAGGGGAAGAGCCTTCTCTGTGGTGGCTCTGACCCTCTGGAACCAGCTCCCCCCAGAGATCAGGATTGCCCCCACCCTCCTTGCCTTTCGTAAACTTCTAAAAACCCACCTCTGCCATCAGGCATGGGGGAATTGAAACATCTCCCCCTTGCCCATGTAGTTTTTTGTGTATGATTCGATTGTGTGTTGTTTTTTATATATTGGGATTTCTTTTTTGGACTTTTTAATCTAAAACTGTAACCTAGATTTTTAAATATTAGATTTGTTACTATGTATTGTTCTTCACCATTGTTGTAAGCTCCCCCGAATCTGCGGAGAGGGGCGGCATATGAATTCAATAAATCTAATCTAATCTAATCTACATGAGTCGTGTGCTATCTCATCTCTAGCACACATGTGTGTGGCCAGCTGATTTTTGGCTTATGTGGAGGCTCTGGGTGGGTGTCTTCAGCCTCCAGAGACAGAGAAGGCCATTTTCATCCTCAGCAGGCTCCAAGGAAGTCTCTGGAGCCTAGGGAGGGTCAGAAATGGGCCTACCAGGCCCACTGGAAGTCAGAAAATTGGAGATGGGGGAGGGGGTTTGTGTGCACATGCCTGGGGGTAACGTACGCATGCACAGGGAGGTGGACTCATACAGTAGTTTTTAATGGGATTAGAGTCTCTTCTAACATCTGAGATTGATCTGAAGTCTTAGAGCAGTGATGGCGAACCTATGGTACGGATGCCACCGGTGACACGTGGAGCCATATCTTCTGTCACACGAGCCATTGCCCTAGCTCAGCTCCAATGTGCATATGTGTGCTGGCTAGCTGATTTTTGGCTTTCACAGAGGCTCTGGGAGGGCATTTTTGGCTTCCAGGGAGCCTCTGGGAGGATAAAAGAGGGCGTTTTTACCCTCCCCCGGCTCCAGGGAAGCCTTTGGAGCCTGGGGAGAATGAAATACAAGCCTGCTGGGAAACAAGAGCCTAGAAGTTGGGAAACAGGCCATTTCCAGCCCCCAGAGGCCTCTGGGGGGCTGGGGGAAGCTGTTTTTGCCCTCCCCAGGTATTGAATTGTGGGTGTGGGCACTCGTGCCTGCATGATAGTGCACACACATGCTGTTTTGGCACCCAAGGGGAAAAAAGGTTTGCCATCACTGTCCTAGAGAAAGTGCTCCAAAAATGGTACATCTCCATGCAATCTGGTTATGTTATTTTTCAGCGTTCACCTTCCATGCTATGTGGAAGGGATGGAGGTGGCAAAAACAAAGCTGGATAAATCCAACTAATGCAATCATGCTTCCAATGGAGTGATCACTATGACATCATTGCAGTTTTATTCATAAAATTAAATATAATGTGAACAACAATGGTACATTCTCTCTATAGAAGTCATAGTTTATCCAGCTCTTTCTCTAGAGCTTCTTTTAAAAGAAGAAGATGAACAATCGTATCTCATTTCTGGTTTAATTAGGGTTTGTTTTGTTTTAGTTTTTGCAAGGTTTATTTATTTATTTATTTATTTATTTGCTTGTTTGTTTATTTGTCAAACATGTATAGGATAGTTTGTATAACGTAACATAAGTAAAAAGTAACGATAAGAGGACAATAATAAATAATAATAATAATTTATTGGATTTGTATGCCGCCCCTCTCCGTAGACTCGGGGCGGCTAACAACAATAATAAAAACAGCATGTACAATCCAATAATAAAAAACAACTAAAACCCCTATTATAAAACCAAACATACATACAAACATACCATGCATAACTTGTAATGGCCTAGGGGGAAGGGCTATCTCAACTCTCCCATGCCTGGCAGTATAAATGAGTCTTGAGTAGTTTATGAAAGACAGGGAGGGTAGGGGCAGTTCTAATCTCCAGGGGGAGATGGTTCCAGAGGACCGGGGCCACCACAGAGAAGGCTCTTCCCCTGGGGCCCGCCAAATCACATTGTTTAGTCGACGGGACCCGGAGAAGGCCAACTCTGTGGGACCTTATCGGTCACTGGGATTCATGCGGTAGCAGGCGGTTCCGGAGGTAATCTGGTCCAATGCCATGTAGGGCTTTAAAGGTCATGACCAACACTTTGAATTGTGACCGGAAACTGATAGGACAGTAGGACAGGGATGGTAGGCACAGTGGTTCGCTTATGCACGCCCCTTACAGACCTCTTAAACGTGGTCCCTTCCTATTCTATAATTCTAAGATTCTAGGGTTTAGAAAGGAACACAAAGGGATGGGAAGGGAAAAAGGAAAGGGAAAAGGGAGAAAGGGAAAAAGAAAGGGAAGGGAAGGAAAAAGGGCCATTTTTTAAAGCAACATCTGGGACTAAAATGTGTTCAACACATTTGATGCAATCATCAGTTTGTGTATAGCCTGGAAAAGCAAATCAATTGACTGGAATAAGGCATGGCTCAGTTTTTCATATTAAAGAACACGGCCAATATGTCATCTCACAATCCACCAGAGAAACATTTGGGGCACTGCATCTAATCATTTCTTTTCCACAGGTAACTTTAAGTTATTGCTCTAAGTAGTTCCGGGACTTAAAACTGCCACGTTGTAACAGTGTTTATGTCAAGTAGCTCTCAATGATAAGTAAGGATAAGGAGGAATTCAGAAAGCTATTTTCTTTCTCAGATTGATGTAGGAATCAATCAATCAATTTAGGTCTTCTTGAGAACTGGCACTCCAGCTTTATATCTCAGACATCATAACTGTTGCTATCTCTATTATCCTTCCTGTTTTCCCTATTACCCATATCCTTATTTAGTCTCCTTAGAGACCCATCAACCAAACAATGCCAGCTGGCTGGACCTAGGGGAAGAGCCTTATCTGTGGAGGCCCCAGCCCTCTGTAATCAGCTCCCCCTGGAGATTCGCACTGCCCCCACCCTCCTCGCCTTCTGAAAGAGTTTAAAAACTCATTTTTGTCACCAGGCCTTAGGTTTTTAGATCTTCCCCCCTGACCAATGAATGTTTTTAGTATGGCTGTCGAATGAATGGTAACAATAGTTTTTTAATTAGAATTTTAAAGATTGTTTTAATGTATTATTAATTGGATTGTTATTACTGTTTTCTGTTTTTTGTACACACTGTGAGCCGCCCCGAGTCCTCGGAGAGGGTCGGCATACAAATCCAATTAAATCTTAAATCTTATTTCTATTTTTTCATTTGTTTAAATAATTACCTTCCCAGGATTCCTGCTACATGCATTTAAAATTGCATTGCGAAATGTCTTCAAGGATGTTTTATCAAAAGTGATATTTTATGTTTTTCTCTTAATTACAGAAGATCTCTTTGGCCTTTGATGTTAATCAGTTTCCCCCCCACAAAAATTGAAGTGAGAGGAAGGACATGTTATCAAGCTAGGGGTATCTACAAGGCAGGTTTTTAAAAAAAGTCAAGATGGCATCCATGATGCTATCCAAGCTCCACCCCTTTTTATGTGTGCCACAATTTATAAGGGTTTAAAGTGGTTTGTATACACCATTACGGCTGCCATCTTGACTTTGTTAATCATGCCTGCAGATATTCCTATGAAATCCCCATTCCCTCCCCGCTTCAGGGAAAAGTTACTCCAAGATCATCATTTCCTCCCGATCAGCTGGGACTTTGGAGGCAGACTCGTATTTACCAGTTCTCCAAACTACTCAAAATGTTGGCTACCGCTTCTCCAGAATTGATCAGAACCTGCTGAATTCCACTTCTGACATAACTGCTCCAAATATACTTCATTAAAAGTCAATATTTCAGAATATCAACTCTTTCTGGGAGGAAGGGAGGGAGGGAGGGAAGCAGGGAGGAAGGAAGGAAGATTGGTTGGTTTATGGTGGATTAATTTCAATGTTATGTAATTTCTGTTCCATGGAGATCTATTATAGCAACAAAAGGAAATGGTCAATTCATCAATTTTAGAGCTGGTTTCTTCCGATTTGCCTTCACTCATTTTGACAGTGTTGAAAACATCATGTTTTCTTCCCATTTTGGAAGATAACTGGAAGATTGTTTTCTTGAATGAGTTGCAATGCAGAAGTGCCTTCCTCCCCATGACCTCCAAGAACCACTGGAGATGCAGCAGCAATGTCACTTCAATGTCAGTAGAAATGAAAATGAGATTTTCTGTATAGAATTTGTGTTCTTCTCTTTTCTGGTAGTACTTGGGTTAGGGTTAGGGTTACATCTGATGTACCTGACCAAAACCTCAAGTCTGTCTGTCTCTCTGTGTGTTCACTGAGATTATTTAAAAGAATATCCTATGAAAGTGATGAATTTTGAAAGCTGGGTGTTAAGCTGCATTTAAGGAGTTAACACTGTGTTGCTTTAGGAAAAAAAAGAGAGAGAGGACCAACCATGCAACTATTAAAATCAAATGTCAGAGAAGAGACTGTTCTTATTAGCTTCCAGGAGCCTAAAATGAACAGTTCCATGTTATCAAACAAATGGTTTGCACTAACCAATTATTAACTTCTGATAAGCGCCATGTCAGTTCTGAAATTGTACGACTGGGTCTGCAGATGAGGAAAAATAAATCTGTACCGTCTCATAAAGATGATAAAGGAAAACCAGACTATTACAGTTGTAATGTGCTAATGACAGAGCTTCTATTTTATATGAGAAGTAAGAAAATTCATTTCATGCAAGTGGCAGCAAGTGATACAATCCCGGCTTTATTTGTATGCCAACTCTAGTCTGCAGATTCTTTGCAACGCATTTTTCTCTCCAGCTTTCAAAATCTCTTATGAAATATGAATTTACAAAAACTTTCATGTTAGGGAGGTCTCAAGGGTATCTATTAAAAGATAGCTTTCTTAAAAGATTTAACTGACCTCTCAAAATATACCCTGAATTCATAGCTCTCTCTTAAATACCATTAGGATGCTATTGAACCTATTCCTAATTTTTGAAGACTATGAAGAAGGACATCTAGCATTCTTTCAAAGAGCAGCTCTATCAGTTTGGAAATGTGAACACATGCCCCCACGCATGCACAACTCCTGCGCATGCACAAAGCATCAAAAATTCAATGCGCTTATGTCCGGGTGAATGGGAGGGGCACCTGCAGTCAGCACTACCGGTTCGCCCAATTGAGATAGAGCTGGCTGAATATCACCACTGAGTTCTGTTAGTATGTCTCATTGCAGCTCTATGCGAAATCTTCGACATGCAATCAGCAGAGTTGTTGCAGTGGTGTAGATAATGTGGGCTAGCCAGTTAAAGACTCAGACTTAGTATTAACAATATTATTATTTATAAATACACAACAATATTAACAATAGATTACAAACCACACACAGCAAAGAATAATATGACTCACAAGCAAAGATATTATTATTATTATTATTATTATTATTATTATTATTATTATTATTATTATTATTATTATTATTATTATATTTGTATGCCGCCCCTCTCTGCAGACTCAGGGCAGCTCACAGCAATCATAAGAACAATATATAGTAACAAATCTAATATTAAATCTAAAATAACAATTTTACATTAAAAAGCCTAAAAACCCCAGTATATAAAAACCATACACACAAACATATCATACATAAAACTACATAGGCAAGGGAGAGATGTCTCAGTTCCCCCATGCCTGATGGCAGAGGTGGGTTTTAAGAAGTTTACGAAAGGCAAGGAGGGTGGGAGCAGTCTTAATCTCTGGGGGGAGCTGGTTCCAGAGGGTCAGGGCCACCACAGAGAAGGCTCTTCACCTGGGTCCCACCAGCCGACACTGTTTAGTCGATGGGACCCAGAGAAGGCCAACTCTGTGGGACCTAACTGGCCACTGGGATTCATGTGGCAGAAGGCGGTAATATCTCAAAGTAACTCCCCGCACAGGGAACGGTGCTGGTGCCGTCTTTCCGCCAACCAGTCAAAGTTCTTAAAGATACAGTCTTTAATTTCATAGACCAACATTGTTAGTTTACTATATGGCAACCCCAAAGTAGGTTATGTACCATGTACTAACAAGCTCTATGCATACAATGTAATTAAGATGCTGCAAAGAAAAGATACTAAATAGTTCCTTAGCAAATAGCTTGGTGTGTCGACAATGCAATTAAATAATATTTTAAGCAGCGGTGGGTTTCTGCTGGTTCGGACCAGTTCACCTGAACCAATAGCAACCCTTTGATGACCTCACGATGACATCACAGAACCGGTTCTGTTGGTGTCGGTCCCTGGATGCCGCCATCATTTTTGGGGTAATTTTTAATATTTCCCCCCAATTTTTTTTCCTTCTGAGCATGTGCAGAAGCTGAGTTCGGGCACTGGGCATGCATCACCATCTTGTTTTCAGATTTTTATTTAGGGGGGATTTTTTTAAAAAATTGGGCACTGCACTTGCGCGCAAATGCAAAGCACACACACAAACCCAGGAGGAATGGCCAAGCAGCACAGGAAGAACCAAACTAGTAGCAAGGAAAATTAGAACCCACCCCTGATTTTAAGGTTTCCTGCTTTGCCACTTGTCATTTGTCATCAGTTCATGACAGTTTAATTCAGAGGACTGACGTATTCCAATAAATAGGCAAAAAATTACATAACCAACGAAAAGGTTAAATTGTGATACTGATAAGAAAGAATGGTATACCGGCCTTCAGAAGTGAACTCTTCATTTTTAAAATTATCATGTATTTATTTATTTGATGGTTTCGAATCATTGTTAACTTCTGGTGACTGCCTGGAGAAATCACTGCCATTTTCTTGGCAAGATTTTCAGAAGTGGGTTGCCATTGTCTGCTTTCAATGGCTGAAAGAGTGACTGGCCCAACGTCATCTAGCTGGTTTGTGCTTAAGATGGAACTAGAACTCATTGTCTCCTAGTTTCTAGAGTCTACACTGGTGTCTTAACTATTCTACCAGTCTGGCAATGCACCAAAACTGTAGCATGAAAACTATACATGCAATTTCTCCTCCAACATTAATTTACATATTTTAAAGAGGACAATTTTTCCCAAATGAGATCTTTACGTAGAGAAATGTTAGTCACAAAATAACCATCTGCTGTGCTTATCTGCATTAATAGGGCCATTATTGTAAACATGTTTTTTTTTAATGGAATTTTAAATTCTTGGGCAAAATGAGGATGGTGTCTGAGCTCTTGACATTTCTGAACAATGCTTGAAATCCCATTTTGGATCTGGATAAAGGAAAGTTTCCTCATTTATCTATTGTAGAAACTGAACTGAAGTGATTTGCTTCCAGTAGTTAATCTAAATATCCATTGATATTATCACATGAATGTATGAAAATATTGGTTGAAATTGTAAAGAAATGTGGAACTCAATGACATCAGGCTGTCAGTGACAAAAAACCCATCTTTTCAATCAAAAAACCAGTGTGATTTTTGACTGGAGTTCAACCTTGGTCATAGACATGTTTACTTTATTTATAAACAAAATATAAAACCTATCAATAAAACTAGAATCTGCCTTATCCTTCTCAAACTCCCACACTGATTCTTCACAATGGTGCTCATCAAATATTAAATGTGTGCACAGATTTAGGATGTTCTTGTGAAAGCTTCATGGGCAAATATCCCTCTTCTGCAAAAGGATGTGATCCCACAGCTTAAAAACTCCTTCAAATGAAAATGTATTTGCTTGGATTTGGGAACTGGGTGAGTTTGACAAGTGTATATGTAGTTTAACTTGGTTTGAAGAAATCTTTGGTTGGAATTATTCTCGTGGTAGATCTCTTGTATCAAGCAGGGGGTTTAATTTGATGGTCCACATGGCTCTCTTCAATATTATGATTCTATGAAAACACAAATTTAGGAAGCCTTAATGAAAACATGAAATATTTAACAGCATTGGTATTTAAGTGTGTTGTTGCTCAGAATGAAATAGGTATAATGGAAGTCAGTTGGTTCACTGCCAATTAATTCTGCATACTGCTTTCTCCTGCACTTTCCCACTTAGGTTATAATCCTTCTACATTTTTCCCCATACTTGCACTCATTCAGCTGATTCCCTAAGTATTGCCAATTTATTTATTTAATAAAAACCAATGGCTTAGCGCTGCTGAAAAGTACCATTTCCAATAGTAAGCTCTCATGCTGTGATTGGTGAAGTGGTAAGTAATTTGCTTTTAATGGTAGCACATACCACTTAGCACTATATTTAACTGTATGATGAAAATCTCTAATTTTTCATCAGTTTGCTTTAACTGATTCTCACTGCAATCCATCTACTTGCAGTGGGAGCTTTTCTGCTGGGTAGGTTTTAATAGACCTGCTCTCCAGTCTACAACAAGCATTTTAATTTTTAATTCATACTTATGTCTTTATCTTATAATAGACTGGAACTACAGATGAGGGAGTATGTTGCAGATAATAAGAGCACAGTGGGTACCTAGGGAAACTATGCCACTAAAAAGGTTCCTTATTTACACTTTTCAGTAATGACTATATATATTCACTTATACAGGAGGAAATTGTAAAAGGAATTCCACTATAGGCAGGCAATTATTATGTGACTATAACTAAGTGATATGAATGGGATAGTTAATAGCTGCAGAAGAGAATGCAATTTGTACAAGTTAACTGCAAAATTCTATTACATATGTATCTTATCATTAAAAAACAACAATAGGATTCACATACAATTTTGAAAACAGTCACAAGAACGCAATATATATTTAAGTCTACACTTGGATTAATTTAACATTGTTGTGCATTTATTCACTAGTTATAGGAGTTAGTAGGATAAGAGGAGAACTAGATTAATTGTTGGATTATGTCAGCTACAAACATTGGATTTAATCATTTAAAAAGTCTGGATACTATTCCTCTTTTTTTTCTGATTTCAGCTATTGTTATGTACAGTAGAAGTGATATGCTTCATAATGGCATTGAATTGTTATAAAGTTGCTTAGACCAATACGGTAGATTTGCATTCCTTATCTCACAAACTAGCTAACCAGCCTATCAGATACTTATCCATCCACATTTCTACATTTGGAGTCCCTCTGTCAGGGACATGGCCAGTTCTTAAATATGAAAAAATAGAAAAAATAAATGTAAGAGTTCATTGAACTTGTAATTAATTTTTCTTACATGGAATGCAGGGCAGGGAAACACTACAAAATGACTGCAGCCTTAAATTCCAAAAATATCTCTTCTGCTCACATGTTAGTGATGCATGCCTGAGTCCTGCTCCAATGTTCAAAGAATGCACAACAGGGGCAGGGAGGACACAATGAAGGCCCTGTAAAGGACACGGACAAAAAGATACTCACCCACCAACCCACCCATCCATCCATCCACCCGTAAACACACACACATGCACACATACACATAACAGCTTTCCTAGAAATGCCATTTAAAGTATGGCAAGCTTATCAGGACTTAGAAAGAATCCAGCTCATCTTACTGTCTTCTTTTAATAGAAATGCTCAATATTTCAACTTGGACATAAATCACTGCAGTCGGTCAACATATTCCCAGATAAGCGTGCATGAAATAGAATAAACCATTTCTGTTTCATAGGTAGCAAACCAATTGTTCTGCAAACAATTCTTCTGTTTCCCAAAACATTACTAAACAATCAGGGTGAATAAATGAGGGTTTCAGGAAAATGGTTGAATATTGTTTTGGGGTATGTCTGTTTTTGCTGGACTCTTTTAATTATAAGGCTTATTCTACTTGACCGTTTTAATCACTTAGTCACTGAACTAATACCTTCCCATCTTCTTTCTTATTTCCCTGAAGAAGAAGCTTCCAGCAGATGATCCATTCCACTTCTACGCTCTTCAAAGTCTGCAGTGACTTCATTACATGCAAAGTTGATTCCACTGATCTCTCCAAATGTCTAGAAAGTACAAAATTCAGAGTGACTGACCGTGGGCTATTTCAGAGAAATATTATGTCACATCAAAGAGAGCTGGAATTAATATATACCTTTGCAACTGAAGACTTAAATGTACGAGGAGAGTCTAATAAACCCACCTTGGCTTCCATGGGAAAATTAAATATAATAGAATATATATTATTGTTTAGGGTCAACATTTTTCTTTCCATAGGATAATTGGCAGGTAGGAAAGAAAAAAAATTGGGAAAAATACACTGCTCAAAAAAAAAAATAAAGGGAACACTTAAACAAAACAATATAACTCCAAGTAAATCAAATTTCTGTGAAACCAAACTGTCCCCTTAGGGAGCAACACTGATTGACAATCAATTTCACATGCTGCTGTGCACATTCAACTTTGTACAGAACAAAGTATTCAATGAGAACATTTCATTCATTCAGATCTAGGATGTGTTGTCTAAGGAAGAAAGGCCATGTGGTGCCTGGTTGCCTGCCTATCTCAGGTTTGGAACTGGCCTGTGATTGGAAGAATCCAAAGGCAAAGCCGGGCACCACAGCAGGAGAAATCAGCCTGGCAATGATCGGGGTAGCTCCTGCCCTTTTGGAGAGAGAAAGAAAGAGAGCAAGAGGGAGGGAAGGAAGGAGAGAGAGAGAGAGAGAAACAGAAAGATAGAAGGAAGAAGGAAGAAGGAAGAGAGAGAAAAAAAGAGAGAGGAAAGAAGGAAGAGAGAAAGAAAGAAAGAAAGAGAGAGAGAGAGAGAAATAGAGAGAAACGGAGGGAGGGAAAGAGAAAGAAAGAGCAAGAGGGATGGAAGGAGGGAGTGAGAAAGAAAGAGAGGGGGGAGGAAAAGAGAGAGAGAAAGAGAAAAAAGGGAAAGGAAGGAAGGAAGGAAGAGATATATAGAGAGAAAAAGAAAGAGAGAGAAATAGAGAGGAAGGAAGGGAGAGAGAGGAGAGAGAGAAAAGAAAATGAAATGAAAAAATGATGGACAGAATAAGAGATGGAAAAGAAGGAAATGAAAGAAGGAACGAAAGAAGGAAAGAATAGTAGCATGAAGGGAAGGACAATGACTCAGCCCAGAGAAAAGTACTGGCCGGTTTTCTTCCACGACATATACATGCTCCCCTCGTCTCTTAGGTAACTAATTTATTTATTTATTTCATAGACCAAATTTTTAATCAATAACGCACACACACACTGGCAATGGTTTCCCACTTTACCAATGTTAAAATCTAGTCACCTTACTCTACTTGCTCCAAATGTTTCTTTCCAGCCCTAACCAGATGCTTGCAAAATCTTTCATTGATACTCTCTCTGAATAAGGTTTTTTTTTTAAGCCCTAACCAGGGGATAAAATAATGTGCCGAACTGACCAGACTAAAGATGCTAGCCAGATGAATACCTGTATCTGATAGGCAGATATTTTTCCCTATTTTCCTCCCAAAAAAACTATGGTGCGTATTTTGAAGCTATGTTGATTTCAATGGAAATAGTTCAATATATTAGTTTGTTAGCCACCAAAAGTGTGATAACTATATGGCATACTTTGTAAATAAAGGAATTAATAACTTCCACATTTTTCATTAAAATTAATGAGTTCGGCAGAGGTTTTAAACCATGCTGAGACTGATCTACATATTCCAGTTTAATGGATACTACCACAATGTTCAGATGTGCTGTTACAAACATCAGTTTTGCAATGTTTGTAAAAACTGACATATAATAAATTGAAACATGTCTTATAAATATATCTCAAATGTGCTAAGATATTGGACATAGCCTGCATATTAAATTAATTGAAGGCCAAGCCATTGTTTCTAACAATGACTCAGTGGCAGTAACCTTTTATAATTAATCAACTTCTCCCAAAAGTTCACTTCACAGTATAATTATAAAAGTAAGCAAAATTATAATTGATGCATTTTGTCAATCTGTGTAGCTGGAAGGTACTTTTTGAAAAGGTTATGTTTTCATTTAAGTAAATTGAATTAATATTGCTTTGGAACTATCTTTGACGTTTTATGGGTTTTTTTTAAAAAAACCTTAAAACGGCAATACCGTATGCTAAAGAAAATTGCAAAGATTTATATGCTTAAAATATTGCTTAAACTTATGATTGAGGGCATACATTTGGAAGGATAATGAAATCAGACACAAAATCTAATCTGATGGTATCCATTGTGAAAAGCCCTGGTAGGCCCCAGTGAAATTCAAAAATAGTTGTCAGCTATCATGTTGAATGTGACAAAAAGGGAAAATTGATTAAATGCATGGCTGGGGAGTAATAATATTAATTGTACTTAATTATTCTAAAACGAAAATTAAAATAACCTGAAATTTAATTTTCTGCAATATAGTATTTTGCCGTGGTCTCAGCTATTATTTTGCGGAGTTTAGGACTCAGCATTGCACTCAAGAGCCGGGTGCAAATGAGAATCTAAAAAGCCCCCATGAATTATTTTTTTAAACCAAGTAAGTAATATGTTGACTAGTTCTTCCTCTTCTCCCTCCTATTCTAGAATAGGCATATGCCTCACTCACAGACCTTCATTATCATACATTAGGACTAATGGACTTGCTACATCTGTGGGACAGACATAGGACACTGAAATTTCAAGCTTGTGTAAGAATCCTTGCTCAAATGATGCAAAACCATTTTAGAAATCCATAATGTTATTTATAAGATACAATAGAGAAGCTACCCTATTTACAGATAAATTAATCTGTATTTTTAACAATCTAGGTTGGCCAAAGTGCGGTGCTCCCCAGTTCAGTTACAATTTATGCATGGTATGTTTGTATGTATGATTGGTTTTATAACAAGGGTTTTTAGCTGTTTTTAGTATTGGATTTTTACATTCTGTTTTTGTCACTGTTGTTAGCCGCCCCGAGTCCACGGAGAGGGGCGGCATACAAATCCAATAATTAAATTAAATAAATAAATAAGATGAAACAATATTCAAAGGGATCCTTGAGTGATTTTCTCAGGTGACTACCATGAAGCTTGTGGACATCATTGCCTCTCTCCTTCCTGTGGAGTTGTAAGTCTGCCTGGCCCATATTCTCAACATCTTCTCTTCCTTTGCTTTCCTTCATCCCTCAAACACTGTTCCCACCACCTACCTAAGCATCTCTTCCTTATTGTGATGGTATTTGCAGGAAGAACAGCCTGCCAGAGTAGCATGGATACCCCACAATTCCATTCACCTATCTATCTTCTCCATATCTTCATTGCCACAAATATTTAAAACATCTACATTATGGACCAGGCATAGTCCAATCAAATGTTCTGTGCCTTGGAATTTAGTGCATAGAAAGGTCTTGGCATATTCAGGTCTTTTCCCATGTTCAGACTGATAGAATATGGAGACATTTTGACTAGGTCTCTCTTGTCATCTTCAGGCTGGTGTTTTTGGTTTTGTGCTAGGGCGAACAAAGCGTGGTCAGAGCTGCCACCTTTCTATAAATATTGATAGGGTTGTGTGGAGTGCTGATTAATTACTGTAAGCAGGTTGGTTGACTATGTTGTAAAATTGGGTGATTTGGGGTGGAGCTCCATTTTCGCTAACCCATTGAATTCCCCCCCCATCTGGGCAGTAGCCCACCCCTAGTTGTAACAAAGTGATGGCACCCCGAGTCTGTGGAGAGGGGCGGCATACAAATCTAAATAATAAATAAAATAAATAAATAAACCTTTGGCACGGGTGCTACAGGTGGCACGTGGCGCCATATTTGCTGGCACGCACGCTAGCTCAGCTCCAACATGCAGCTGATTTTTGACTCACACAGAGGCTCAGGGAGGGTGTGTTTGGTTTCCAGAGAGCCTCCAGGGGATGGGGGGAGGGTACATTTATCCTCCTCTGACTCCAGGGAAGCCTTTGGAGCCTGGGGAGGGTGAAACACGAGCCTACTGGGCCTACCAGAAGTTGGGAAGCAGGCCATTTGCAGCCACCAGAGGGCCTCCAGGGGGCGGGGGGAAGCTGTTTTTGCCCTCCCCACACACTGAATTATAGGTGTGGGCACTTGCACATGTGGGATATTGTGCACACACGCTCTTTCATCACCTGAGGGGAAAAAAAGTTTGTCATCAATGTTGTAACATCTTGATTAGTCAATGGAGTAAGACCTTGATTAGTTGATACAGTTGATGTTTGCAGATTAGATGATATTTGCACATTAGGGGTTGTTCTGTCGGGCTCTCTGGTAGAATCCTCCCGAAAATTCACAAGTACAAATTTCAGACACACACACGTTTGAAAATTCAAAACAATGTTCTTTATAATGAAAATTCACTTAAACTAAGCCCTCTTTCTGTATAGCAAAGAGCACTCGTCTCCAAACAAACTGGTAATTTATACAAGTCCCTTATCAGTTCTGTGATACTTAGTTTGCAGCTGTGAGGCAATTCACAGTCCTTCTTCTTTCACAAAGTGAAACATACTTTGCTCTGGTTTAGTTTCAAAGTGAGGAAAAATCAGCACACAAAAAGTCAAAGTCAGTAAAGCAGGCATGAAACCCAAGGGTTAGATAATCCATCACAATGGCCAAACCCACACACTGCTCTTTATAGCAGCCTCACTAATTACCACAGCCCCACCCAACCACAGGTGGCCTCATTTTCTTTGATAATAATCTCTCAGTTGTTGTTGCTGCCTATGCATCGCTCTCCTCATGCATGGCTGTATCATTAACTCTTATTCTGAATCCAAGGAGGAGCTAGATAATTGATCTCCTTCTGAGCTGTTTGCCACACTCTCCTCCTCCTCCCTGTCACTCATGTCTTCTTGGTCAGAAGAGCCTTCATCAGCAGATTCCACCGGGAGCAAAACAGGCCTGCAGCATGTGGATGTCTCCCCTACATCCACAGACCTTGGGCAGGAGCTGGGTGACATCCTGAGTAGTTGTTGTAGGTGACTCAGGATGTCGCCCTTAATCTGCAAACAGCTGGTAAGGGAGGAGAATTTGTGGCTTAGAGGCCAAAAACACTGCCTAACGAGGCAAGCAGCCCAAATTCAAATCCTAGAAGGGTATGGCTGGCTGTTGAAAGCTAAATAGGTTGTTTTATTGAGGGTTTCCTGCTCAACCAGGGCATTGGACTAGAAGACATCCAAGGTTCCCACTACCTCTGTTATTGTGATTCTGTGTTTGCCCAATGCATTTATACAAAATATTAGGATGATGCTTCTCAAAGAATGGAAGATTTTCTACCTGCTGTTCTACATTATGATCAGAATTCTTGAGATATATCTGACAGTTTTCATTGATATTTGCAAATTTAGCTTGAAAGAGTTTGGAATTTTGGGGGAATTTTTCAGCAGTTCAGCTGCAATTGAATTAGTTACATGAGAGGTTATCTAATCATTGTTATTACTCACTGATTTAGAATCTATTGGAAGTCTTCATGCTTCTTTTAAAATGCATGAACTAGTGATGTTTCATCTATGGGCCTGAAACCACTGACCTACTGCATATGAGTACATTATTGACAAAACCAAGCTCACTTTATATGTGCCCAATTTCACCAGGCATTGAGTTAATAAGAAACAGAGCTTCAACTCTAAACTGTAAACATAGAGCTTCAAATCTAAACAGCATGAAGTTGCTGGGGTTCTTTTCCCCCACCCTCCAAAATAAAATATTAGATAATGATCTTATTTTTTCAAAGATCAGCAGCAGCTGTAAACGAGTACTTTAACTGAGAGCTGTTTTACATGCTATTATTCCAGGGGAGAAAAACAAATAGCTCTTCATTTGATAAAAGCAGTTTTTCCTCAAACAGACACAAAATATTCATTGCTCCTGAGATTAAATATCTAAATATTGCTTCTGAAGGAACAGCTGTCAACTTAAATCTAAAATCTAGTTTGTTTACCAATCGTATTTTATATTTGTTAGAAAATGACACCAAATGGCAATAACATTGAAGAAATTGTTCTGCTGGGGAATATATGTGCCCTTTGGTTATAGTATACGCATCTTGATACAAAATGCCAGTATATCTTTCCTAGAATTATGTTAAATATGTAAAAAGCCTTACCCTATAAAGGTAAAAATGAGTCCAAGCTATAATTTAGCATTAGTGTCAAGACCGTTTCAAAAAATAAGCTACCATTACCGTTTCATTCTTTTTAAGTGTCACTCATCATACTGTATTTGATCTTGCATTCAAAATAAGCCCTTGATGAGTTTATTCACTTTTCAAGACAGAGAAAATAGCTGGAGCTTCATTCACAGCATATGGATGGATGTAAATGGCTTTGCAAAGTAATAAGATAGTAACCTCCTTCCCTCCAGTAGTGGGGAAAATAAAAGAGAATAGGAGAAGTTACTGTTGATTCAAACAGCACGTACATGTTAAATGTAAATAATCCCCCATGGAATACTTAATCCAGATGATGATGTAGATTTCTTGGTCAGTTAAAGTAATGATGACATTTCAAAAGATATAAAACTAATACAAAACTAATTATTTGTTTGTTTGTTTGTTTGTTTGTTTGATTGATTGATTGATTTCTATGACATCCTTCTCAACCAACTCAGGGCAGTTTACAACAGAGATAAATACAAAAATACAAACACAGTGTATAGAAATCTAATATTAAAATTCTAAAAAACTTTTAAAAACCCCAAATCTTAAAAACGCAATGATTTACATTCATCCAGTTGGATTAGCCATTCATGGGCTGGAGTTAGTTCATAGCACTCACAGCCCCCAAAGATGGGTCTTCAGGGCCTTACGAAAGGCCAAGGGGCTGGGGGCAATACGAATCTCCAGAGGGAGTTGGTTGCAAAGGGAACACCCATGACCAAAGCAGTTTCAGTGCTGTAGCCGAGCCTAAAACCAGACTGCCAAGGGCCTATGACTTTCTTTTTTCTTTTTAAAAAAATAGTCTTTATTGATTAAATGCATTAAAAACAGCAAAGAAAAATAGCAATGTATTTTAAGAAAAGATGAAACAACATAATAGCAAGACAAGCAAAGACTGACAAAACATTTCACATAGACATAAACAACAAAATGTGTCAACTATACTGTTGACTGCTAATTGCGGCTTTCAAAATTAGATACTATCAAGAATTATATTTATTTTATTTATTTTTATTTATTTATTTCAAAATTAGATACTATCAAGAATTTTATTTATTTTATTTATTTTTATTTATTTATTTTGTCCAATACACAATACACATTGAAGAGAATAGACAAGTAGTAATATATATAAAGAAAAGGATAGAAGAAAAGACATAAAAATAGAGGAGAAGATATATGAAAGGAAGAAAAGATAAAGGAGATAAAGGAGAGACAATTGGACAGGGGACGGAAGGTACACTAGTGTACTTATGTACGCCCCTTACTGATCGTCAAAATGTTGCAAGGATTCTCTGAAACTTACCTGGAGAGGTCAATCGTGGACAGTCTAAGGGAAAAATGTTGGGGGTTAGGGGATGACACTACGGAGTCTGGTAATGAGTTCCACACTTCGACAACTCGATTGCTGAAGTCATATTTTTTACAGTCAAGTTTGGAGCGATTAATATAAAGTTTGAATCTGTTGCGTGCTCTTGTGTTGTTGCGATTGAAGCTGAAGTAGTCATTGACAGGTAGAACATTTCAGCATATGATCTTGTGGGCAATACTTAGATTGTGTTTTAGGCATCGTAGTTCTAAGCTTTCTAGACCCAGGATATTGAGTCTAGTTTCGTAGATTAGATTAGATTAGATTTATTGGATTTATATGCTGCCCCTCTCCGCAAACTCGGGGCGGCTCACAACAATAATAAAAAAACAGCATAGTACATAATACCAAATCCAATGCCCACCAATCTAATTACAATTTAAAATTAGTAATCTCATAAAAACAGTATATATAAAAACAGGCACACAGTCAATCAATCAACAAAACAACATGGGCAAGGGGGAGGTGTTTTAGTTCCCCCATGCCTGATGGCAGAGGTGGGTCTTAAGGAGTTTTCGAAAGGCAGGGAGGGTGGGGGCAATCCTAATCTCAGGGGGGAGCTGGTTCCAGAGGGTCGGGGCCCCCACAGAGAAGGCTCTTCCCCTGGGTCCCGCCAGATGACATTGTTTAGTCGACGGGACCCGGAGAAGGCCAACTCTGTGGGACCTAACCGGTCGTTGGGATTCGTGCGGCAGGAGGTGGTCCCGAAGATATTCTGGTCCGGTGCCATGAAGGGCTTTATAGGTCATAACCAACATTTTGAATTGTGACCAGAAACTGATCGGCAACCAATGCAGACTGCGGAGTGTTGGAGTGATATGGGCATACTTGGAGAAGCCCATAATTGCTGTCGCAGCTGCATTCTGCACGATCTGAAGTTTACGAACACTTTTCAAAGGTAGCCCCATGTAGAGAGCGTTACAGTAGTCGAGCCTCGATGTGATGAGGGCATGAGTGACTGTGAGCAATGACTCCCAGTCCAAATAGGGCCACAACTGGCGCACCAGGCGAACCTGGGCAAACGCCCCCCTCGGCACAGCTGAAAGGTGTTTTTCTAATGTGAGCTGTGGATCGAGGAGGACGCCCAAGTTGCGGACCCTCTCTGAGGGGGTCAATAATTCCCCCCCCAGGGTAATGGACGGACAGATAGAATTGTCCTTGGGAGGCAAAACCCACAGCCACTCCGTCTTGTCTGGGTTGAGTTTGAGTTTGTTGACACCCATCCAGGCCCCAACAGCCTCCAGGCACTGGCACATCACTTCCACTGCTTCGTTGACTGGACATGGGGTGGAGATGTACAACTGGGTATCATCGGCATATTGATGATACCTCACCCCATGCCCTTGGATGATCTCTCCCAGCGGTTTCATGTAGATATTAAATAGCAGGGGGGAGAGGACCGACCCCTGAGGCACCCCACAAGGGAGAAACCTCAGGGTCGACCTCTGACCCCCCACTAACACCCACTGCGACCGACCGGAGAGGTAGGAGGAGAACCACTGAAGAACAGTGCCTCCCACTCCCAACCCCTCCAGCCGGCGCAGAAGGATACCATGGTCGATGGTATCAAAAGCCGCTGAGAGGTCAAAGAGCACCAGGACAGAGGACAAGCCCCTGTCCCGGGCCCGCCAGAGATCATCCAGGGTATTCTGTTTCTAGTGGAGGAGTGAAGAGCTCTTCTGGTGAAGTATCTTTGGACATTTTCGAGAGTATTGATGTCTGAGATGTGGTATGGGTTCCAGACAGATAAACTGTACTCAAGGATGGGTCTGGCAAAAGTTTTGTAGGCTCTGGTGAGTAGTGTGAGATTGCCGGAGCAGAAGCTGCGTAGGATCAGGTTAACAACTCTAAAAGCCTTTTTGGCTATGTTGTTGCAGTGGGCTTTGACACTTAGGTCATTTGATATTAGTATTCCAAGGTCTTTTACTGAGTGGGGGTTGGCTGTGAGATTTTGTTTATTCAGTTTATATATGAGGTTTGGATTCTTTTTGCCGATGTGGAGGGGTTTACTATTCCTCTTAAATATAATGATTTTTTCTGTTTTGATTAGAATTTTGAATTATTTGTTCGTTTCTTTTACTTTTTAATGTATTTATATTGTTTTAGCCAATTATACCATCGACTCCATGCATTATAAAAGTCTGTTTTGTCTCTTTCTTGGAGTTCATAGGTCATCTTGGTCAATTCTGCATACTCAGACTTCATGACTTTCTTAAAATAGCCTGCAATGCTACTTCACTCAGACTCTAGTGTCTGCTGATTTTTATGTAAGGCAAGACACAAAGATATTTTCACCACAGAATATTTAACAGAACTTATCCAGTGCTCCTAAAGGAAGCACAAAGAATAGGCTCCTCACTGGAAAACAATGAAGAGAATAACTGCAACTTTTTAAAACACTGCTGTTATTTCCATCACAAGTTTTAATCCACTACATTTCTACTGCAATTAAATATTGAATACCTCCCACTGCATTTAAACCCTCCAAGAAATTGGATTACGTAGTTCTTCCTGCACCAATGGATAACCTACCAAACTAGTTTTCAGTGCTGATATAACTCATAGTCTTTCAACCACTGCTCTTCTCTATGACGTGTAGTCTTCCATAATGAAGTGGCAGAAAAATAGCTCTCTTAAAATAAAATAATAATAATAATAATAATAATAATAATAATAATAATAATAATAAACCCTAAGCTGAAAACATTACAAACCCTTCCTGTCTGTGTCCCAGCACAGCTATGCAATCATAGTAGCACCAGAAGCCTGGTTTATGTAATTGCTTTTATGGGGCCAATAAATACTTTCTACCAGGGAAAATAAAAATCGTTCTCCAGCTTTCTTTGTTCATAGTTGTGTGTCAATTGTTTTTCTTTCGGAATGTTTTTAAGTTTGATGTAGCTTTTCTGATTTGTCAGAATTTTTCCCAATAGAACTGCTGAAGAATTGAATCATTCTGGAACAGCTTCAAGATGAGTGGCACCCACTTCAAGTTCAGGAGACAACCCATTTTGGAATCAAAACAGGGCCTTTTAAGACATATTAATATGAAATGCTTTACATATTTCTATTCCTTCATTGCCAAAAAAAAGACATACAAAATAGCGCATGACTCTATACTGTCTCTATTTCTTGGAAAAAGGGATTAGAGATAAGCTTAAAAAGTAATAATTGATGAAAATCTGGGGGATTATACAAATCTAATAAATACAATAAAAAAATAAATTAAAATTATGGCTGACCTAAAGGGCAAGTGCCCTCTTACAGTGACAAAAACAGGATATGGAATAAAACTGAGATCAACATTGGTCAGTTTTGTATTTAGTTATTTCCTAGTTCCAATTTAAAAATAAAAGGGTTGATTATCTTAAATTGATTTAAGTTAACTCATGAGTGGTGAAGGGCTATCAAAATTTTTACTACCCCACTGCGGGCGTGGCTTATGTATTTTCATTTAACATCTTTCAGTGCAAATTGGGTGCTCTGGGGTGGAGCTCCATTTTCACTACCCCACTGTGTTCCCCTCCGTCTGGGCAGTAGCCCACCCTTGCTCATGAGCCAGCTTCCACAAATGCCTAAGAAAGCGATTAAGGCGGCTTATTGGAGTCCAAGGCCTGGATCAGGGATGGGTTGATACTGGTGTGGTAGGTGACGGTGCATTGGTAGTGGCCACCAGATTGCAAATTTGCACACGGCTGCCCCGATGCCAGTCCTTCAGGTGCCACCATTTTTTTCTTTAATTTTTCTTATTTTTTGCTTTGTGTGCATGTGCAGAAGCAAAATCTCACAAGGAGACGCTCATAGGCGAGATTTCGGCAATTTTTTTGCTTCAGCGCATGCGTGGAAGCAAAAAATTACCCCAAAAAGTTCTTAAGACTCATCTCTGCCGTCAGGCATGGGGGAACTGAGACATCTCCCCCAGGCCTATACAGTTTATACATGGTATGTTTGTGTGTATGTTTGCTTTTAATAATGGGGTTTTTAGTGTTTTTTAAATTATTAGATTGGTTCTTACATTGTCTTTGTTATTGTTGTGAGCTGCCCCGAGTCTACGGAGAGGGACGGCATACAAATCTAATAAATAATTAATAATAATAATAATAATAATAATAATAATAATAATAATAATAATAATAAAATATCTCACACATGTGTATCTCCTCATGAGTTTTCAGCACATTTTTGCTTCATGCGCATGCACAGAAGCAAAATCATGTGTGTACAGATGCATAGCTTGTGCAACGCACCGGTAGCAGTCGTTAGCAGCAATCTGCCCCTGCCCTGGATAGTTTGAAAGTTTTGATACTAGTTTTTGTTTCACACTTTCCCATCTCTCTGGGTTTCCAGAAGTTTCCTTTCCCTAAAGAAAGGGAAGAGGCAAACCTTAACATTAGGTGACTGCCAGTAGTTCATTGCCTCAGAGGCAAGATTTGATTTTTTATAAAGGCAAAGAAAAGGGGTTAATTTAAAAAGAGGAAATGATTAAATATTTATTTTGTTTTTACTTTTAAAAAATGTTTGGAATAGAAGAGATCATGACTTGTTGAGGCTAGTATGGTAGTCCTCAACTTATGATGGTAATGGAGCTTGCTCATTACAGTCATAAACTGGGACAGTTGTAAAGCAGGTTGCTATGTGACAATTTAACAAAAAAAATTGTGTGTGGTGGTCATTAAGTGAACATCGCAGTCCTTAAGCTAAACCAATTGTTCACTATGAGCCAGTATTTTTTTCAGAGCCCAAAGATAAATGTGATTTTCTGCAAAAAGGTCAAAAAGTGAGGTAGTTTGACCATGAGTCATTGCAAATGGCTGTAAATGTAGGTTGGCTGCCAAATTCCTTACGGGGGAAGGTGTCTGTCAGAACTACGAAACTGCATCATAATTTCCCCTGGTTAAATCCATCCTAACTTCAAACAGTTACTAAGTGGCCAGTCAGATGTCGAGGATTATCTGCCTTCAGTTTGGTTGGTTGGAGGACCAACCGTTGCTTTTTCCTCGGGCAGTGAAGGGTTTTTGGACCAGCCCACCTTTGCAAACATTTTCCAATTAAAATGTCATTGTATTGAACAAGGGTTCTTGTACTTACCTCAACAATAGCCCCACCGGGCAGTCTAAGGAAGTGCCTGTACAGTTCTTGGAAGCCGCCAAGATGAACTGTATAGATCATTACATGAACGGTGACGCTTCTGGAGTTTTCTGCAAATTTCAAAATTTCATCTTGTGGATGGGTGCCGCTGCAGGAGTTTTGGGGCTGCTTGGCATGGTCTTCCCAGAAGTATTCACAGACCACCACCTTTCAAGACAGAGATGCTTGGGTTAATTACTCATTCCTAAGGAACAGCTTAACTACCACCGAATAGAATAGAATAGAATAGAATAGAATAGAACTCTTTATTGGCCAAGTTGCTGTCTACATGGGGCTACCTTTGAAAAGTGTTCGGAAACTTCAGATTGTGCAGAATGCAGCCGCCCATGTTACACCAACACTCCGCAGTCTGCATTGGTTGCTGGTCAATTTCCGGTCACAATTCAAAGTGTTGGTTATGACCTATAAAGCCCTTCATGGCATCGGACCAGAATATCTCCGGGACCGCCTTCTGCCGCACGAATCCCAGCAACCGATAAGGTCCCACAGAGTTGGCCTTCTCCAGGTCCCATCATCTAAACAATGTCGTCTGGTGGGTCCCAGGGGAAGAGCCTTCTCTCTGGCGGCCCCGACTCTCTGGAACCAGCTCTCCCCGAATATTAGAACTGCCCCCACCCTCCTTGCCTTCCATAAACTCCTTAAAACTCAACTCTGCCATCAGGCAATGGGGGAATTGAGGCATTCCCCCCCTCCCCCGGGCCTATACAATTTATATATGGTATGTCTGTGTGTATGTCTGGTTTAATAATGGGGTTTTTAAATGTTTTTTAAATTTATTTGATTTGTTGTGAATTGTTCTATTGTATGTTGTGAGCCGCCCCGAGTCTACGGAGAGGGGCGGCATAAAAATCTAATAAATAAATGAATGAATGAATGAATGAATGAATGAATAAATAAATAAATTTGTCTTTGGTGCATATGCTCTCTGTGTACATAAAAGAAAATATACATTTGTCAAGAATCATGAGGTACAACACTTAATGATTGTCAGAGGGGCCAAATAAGCAATGAGGAAACAATCTATATTGATAAAAATCTTAAGGATACAAGCAACAAGTTACAATGATACAATCATAAGTGGAAGGAAGTGGGTGATAGGAATGATGAGAATTATTTCAGAAGTAAAATAATTCTGTCATCTATAGAACACAGCGCCTGTCATGAAGTCTCCATCATTCTGAATTCCTACAGTGTGTCATGTGGTGAATTATATCATTCCCTTTTTTCTTTATTTACTCTGGTAAGAGGAAGGAAAAGCACAAAATTCATTTTAGGAGCATGTCAGGGCAACAAGAAGGCTCTGGGAATGGTGAAGCAACAAGCAGGCTTGGAACCATCGTGGCAACAAGACCTGCAGAGATTTCGGGAGGAGGTAAAAGCCTAAGAACCAGGGCTGGGTTCTGACTTAACTTGCTGCCGGTTCGTTTCCTCACGCGCCGCAAGGCCATCCACATCCACACTTCTAAAAACCAAGCTTCTATGCATGCATAGAAGCAATAATAATAATAATAATAATAATAATAATAATAATAATAATAATAATAATGGTAATGGTAATGGTAATGGTAATTATTATTATTATTATTATTATTATTATTATTATTATTATTATTATTATTATTATTATTTAATTAGATTTGTATGCCGCCCCTCTCTGCAGACTCGGGGCGGCTCAAAAAAGAATAATATGGTACCACAAAAAAACACTTATGGTGTCACCAAGAGAGACAGTTCGGCATGTCCAGCTGGCATTACTGCTGTTTTGGTAAGTGGGTCAAAATCCCGCTACCGGTTCTATAGAACCGGTCCAAACCAGCAGGAATCTACCTCTGCTCAGAACAGATACTGTTCTTATTCCATTCATCTAGTAGAGAGGAAGATTTTCTACTTGTAGGCATTTCTCTACTTACAATCATAATTCAGCCCAAAATTTATATTTACCGAGCAAAGCAGTTATTAAGTGAGCTTTGCCCTATTTCACAACCTTTCTTGCCACAGTTTTTAAGTGAATCGCTGCAGTTGCTAAGTTTGTAACATAATTGTCAACAGAATCTGGCTGCCCCGTTGCTTGTCAGAAAGTCACAAAAGGTTGATCACATAGCCCCGAGACATTGCAACCATCATTGAGCCTCAGTGGTGCAGTGGTTAGAGTGCAGTACTGCAAGCTACTTCTGCTGATCACCGGCTGCCAGCAGTTTGGCAGATCGAATCTCAGTAGGCTCAAGGTTGACTCAGCCTCACATCTTTCCAAGGTCGGTAAAATGAGGACCCAGATTGTTGGGGGCAATATGCTGACTCTCTGTAAACCACTCAGAGAGGGCTGTTAAGCACTGTGAAGTGGTATATAAGTCCAAATGCTATTGCTATATTTTTAAAAGAGTTTTTATTAAAAGAGTTTACATATATACTAATGAAGACATTGAAAGAAAAAATATAAACAATGTGAAAAAGAAAAAAGAAAAGAAATAAAAAGACAAATGAAGCAGGGGGGAAAAGGACAAAGGACAAAAAAGGACAGAAGGCTACATTGTGTTTCACACAATTCTAATCAAACCTCTCTTAAGACCACATCCTAATTCTCATTTTTCTATAACCTATTCTTTACCAATCCTCAAAATCAAAAGTCACAAACTCTCTTTTTTTTCATGCACGAAGCGCAGAAGGGGTTTTCCAGTCATCACTGTAGCAATATAATTTTGAAAAATGAATAAATCTTGATCACATGATCATGGGGATACTGCATTGATCATAAGTGCAAACAATGATCATAAATCACTTTTTCCAGAACTTTGAATGATCACTAAACAAATAACTAAAAGTAGAGGACTACCTGTACTGGATTCTGCAGAACCTGCCAGGAACTACTAGATTTCCTAACCCCAAAAATGTAGCTATGCAATAAATATATACGTTTAAAAAACAGTACAGTATTAGAGCTGTATATATTTCAAAAATGTTTGAGAAGAATTGGTTCAAATCTCAGTCAAGCCCAATACTATCTCTCTGCTATTCATTAAACTAACCCATATGTTTTCAGGCTTCCACGCAAGCCAGGGTGGCAGGGTCAGGAAGGAAATATTTTCACTTATCCCAAATAATATGTCCGTTCATTACTGAACAATTTAGAAGGCAAGTCTGTTAAGAGGCAGAATGGTTGATACCTACCATGCCTGAATAACCCGAAGTAAGCTGCCAAGAAGACAGCTCTGGTGTCATCCGACATCTCTATCGTTAAGTTAATCAAAAAAAGTCCACTCATCAATTCATAGGCCAAATGTTGGCCTCCTAAATCTGCTGAAACAGATTAGTCAAGAAATGGTGCATATCAGTCATGTCAGAGGCACTGAAGACAGTGAAGATCTCCGTTCACAAGAGCTGACAAGAGAGCTCAAAATGCCAGAACAGCATCTAGGAGCCCTTTCATAAAATCCAACCTTCAGCAAAAAAACACATTAGTGCAGTAATTCAGTGATAAGAGGCAGGCCGGAACAGGTTCAAAATGCTGAATATTTCACAGTGCTGTTAATTAAAAGAGGATTGCCCTGCTTTTAATTGCACGATAGCCATTTCAATCTGATAGGAAGACAGACACAACTGTCCTTGTAGTTGGTTTAGCTTGTGATGATGACAAAATGTTGTTTGGACCGAACACAATTTAATAGCAGTTAAAAGGAGACTTTTCATTTCATATTTCCTCCTTCCTGGGAAAGAAAAGGTAGGAGAAAACTGAAACATGTACACACACTTCAGAAAACTTCACAAGAATTTTGAAGGCTTTGTTTTTTGTTTTCCTCCCTTTTGTGATAGATTTTTGTCAGATGTAATGCTTTTAGGTCCTCATTTACCCCAGTGGTGAAACTCCTGGCATTCATGTGCTGCTTGATTGCTGCAGACAAAAGACTAGCCAATATTCTTTCTAACCAAATTTAACAGAGAGAGGGAGGGAGAGAGGGAGAGGGAGAGAGAAATCTTGAATATTTTTCAAAAGGAGAGTAGACTGCCATTTGTCCGAAATGGTGTAGGGACTCCTGCTTGAGCTCTTGGACTAGATGAGCTACAAGACCCCTTTCAACTCAAATAAGTAAGTAAGTAAGTAAGTAAGTAAGTAAGTAAGTAAGTAAGTAAGTAAGTAAGTAAGTAAGTAAGAAAGAAAGAAAGAAAGAAAGAAAGAAAGAAAGAAAGAAAGTAAATAAAAATGAATAAATTTAAAAGCTGCATTTTGATGTTTCACTAGAAACAGTGGGAGAAACAGTATTTTATTGACATTTTCATTTTCAATAAGAAAATTATTGAGGTTAACCTCTACTTAAGAATGCCTCTACTTAAGAACTTTTCTAGATAAGAACCAGGTGTTCAAGATTTTTTTGCCTCTACTTAAGAACCATTTTCTACTTAAGAACCTGAGCCGGGAAAAGTTTCCCAGGAAATTTGAGAGCGGTACGAAGGCCCGGCCAGTTTCCTGACATTCCCCCTTTAATCCTGGCCATCTGGGCTGCCAGAGGAGCGTTTTGGTGACACTTAAGGAAGCCTTAGCTGTCCAGAGCAAACAAAGCATTTTCCTTTCTCTGGGTACTTGGACAGGGAATAAACCTCTGCCAGCACCCAGAGAAAAGAAACGCTTCCTTCGCTCTGGGCAGCCAAGGAGTCACCACAACGAAGGAAAGGTGCCAGCTACAAAGCAAGCAAGCGAGCGATAGGAGAGGGGAGCCCTTCAGCATGGGAAGGAAGAGGCAGCAGGTAGCAGCAACAGCAGCCAGTGTAAGGGAGGCAGCCTCGCGCCGAGTGTATTGGAGGTGTGGGCTCCTCCTTGCCGCCTCTCTTTTTTCTTAAGCCTTAAATACATCACTGTCTTCCTTCGGCAGTGACTATCCTCCTCCTAATGGGTTTGCATACATTATTTGCTTTTACATTGATTCTTATGGGAAAAAATTGCTTCTACTTAAGAACGTTTCTACTTAAGAACCTGGTCACGGATCGAATTAAGTTCTTAAGTAGAGGTATTTTTGACTTAAACTTCGTATTAGACTTCCAATGATGGTATCCTTTTGTCTAAAGGTGAGGTGGAATATAACGGCTGCCATTCTGGTCTTATAAATGAAGATAAGCTGATTGGCCTAACTGTAGTTTCGGACATGACTCCTGTATCCAAAATTCTTGTTGGCAGCCACAGGTAATTCTCAACTTTGCCCTCCCCAGGCATTGAATTATGGGTTCATAATGCGCGATAGCATTCGTGTACGCTCTTCTGGCACCTGAGGAAAAAATGATTCGCAATCACAGTGTTAGGACATGCACATTGGCATGCGAACCAACATAGGTTCACCATCACTGCCCATTTCAGACAAATGGTTGATTGTCCAATCTCTTCTTTAAAATGTCCAGTGTTGGAGCATTCACAGTAGCAAGTTGTTCCACTGATTAATTGTTTTGTCAGGAAATTTCTCCTTAGTTCTAGATTACTTTTCTCATTGATTAGTTGCCATCCATAACCATCTGTTACCATAATTATTGTTAGTTTCTGTTTCAATCCAAAAAGTCGATTGAATCCTATCCAGATATCTAACTCTGCCTTGCTTTGAGATACAGTGATACCTTGTGATATGAACCCCTCGTGATACGAACCCCTTGTGATACGAACCCGGGGTTCGGAAAATTTTTGCCTCTTCTTACAAACTTTTTTTGGCTTACAAACCCACTGCAGATTGCAAAATGGTGCTCTGCTGGGTGCCGCTGTCCAGCTGTCACCTTTTAAAACAGCTGGGGGGCCTTCTCGGCGTTCTCCCGAACCTGAACCCGAACTTTTCGGGTTTGGGAGGCCGCCGAGAAGTGCCGCCGCCCAGCTGTCACCTTCTGAAACAGCTGGGGGGCTTCTCAGCATTCTCCCGAACGCCGAACCCGGAAGTTAAGGTTCGGGTTCCGGAGGCCGCCAAGAAGCGCCTGGCTGTTTCAGAAGGTTACACATTTCGGCCTCCAGGAAGGACGTCTTCATGAATTCCCTGGAATTCCCTGGAATTCCCTATTGCGATTCCCCACCTCCTTTCCAGCCTCCAGATCAGCCGAAAACGCCACCGCCAATCGCAAAAATGGCGCTCCGCCGGGCGCCGCCACCTGGCTGTAACCTTCTGAAACAGCCGGGTGCTTCTTGGTGTCCTCCGGAACTGGAACCTGAACTTCCGGGTTTGGTGTTCAAGAGAACGCCAAGAAGCCCCCCGGCTGTTTCAGAAGGTGACAGCTGGGCGGCGGCGCTTCTCGGTGGCCTCCCGAACCCAAAAAGTTCAGGTTCAGGTTCAAGTTCAGGAGAACACTGAGAAGCCCCCCGGCTGTTTTAAAAGGTGACAGCCAGGCGCTGGCGCACAGCGGAGCACCATTTTGCGATCCCCCCCCCTTTGCATGCATTAATCGCTTTTACATTGTTTCCTATGGGAAACAATGTTTTGTCTTACGAACTTTTCGCCTTACGAACCTACTATCCAGAACCAATTAAGTTTGTAAGATGAGGTATTACTGTATATGATATGTAAAGGAACCATTCTTTCCTAAACTTAGTTAAATTTCTGTTAATTTAATTATCAGTTTTACCATTCTCCAAATTTAACCCTCCCAAGTCTAAGAGTAGTCACTGTAAGCAAGATAATTCTTTTTTCATAGCTTGCTAGATTTATCCTTATTGAAGCCATCAAGTGTTTTAAATTTGCCATCTTTCTCAAATTGCTTTTTATTTTTCCAGGTATTTGTAAGTACATTAAACCATGGTAAATTCCTCCCTTCATTGTACAGTTCCTGTTGTGTCTAAATTCTGACAGCCAGGATGACATGGTTCTACTCTTAATGTGTAATATTTACCACTGCAACACATGTTTGCAGTTTTCTTCCAGATGCATGCACAATTTTTATTTCAGACCCACATGGCACGAGATTTATATGCCTACATAGATTAAGAGATTTCGCCAAACTGGGAATTTGCCAGCAGGTATCAAGAACTCAAACAGAATTCAGTTTGGAAGGAAGGATATGAGCATGTTAGGAAAAACAGATGCATCAATTACAAGTACAGAAATGGGGATTGATTTCTTTGACCAATAACAAGATCCTGGAATAGTGAAGTCAACTCTTACCAAAAGAAGCCTTTATTTTCTATATATTATTATTATTATTCTCTATACTGTTCATGTTGTCTTGTATTTTCTGTTATGGATTGTACCAGCAGAGGCTAAATCAATTTTGTTGTATACCTGTTGTACAATGACAATAAAAGTTATTATTTTCTTCAAAACATTGGGGTGAAAAAATGATATCAGTAGGGCTACCTACTGTCACTTTAACTTGTCCTATCTTGCTTTTGATAAGCTTAACCAATAAGATGAAATTAAAATTCTTTCCCAGTTCTTTCCTAGTTAGGTATCCCCGGGGGGGGGGCACACAGTGGGGGTAGAACGTTTATGCACTATTTATTGAATATTTAATAGTTTTTTTTATGGTCCTTCCTTCTCTAGTACCTTAGTATGATCCTTAATTACTTTTAAAATAGGAAATAATTAAATATTATGTTTTTACCCATAAACATTTTAATCATTTTAATCATTATCTAGAACTGAACTTTTATAGCAATTAAAGAAAATTGAGCTACTTGCCTAATCTTTTATCATACTGAACCTTGTGGGTTCAGTACAAAACCTTAAAATGTCACTGTGCTCCTCAACAAATAATGCTGTCTATCACTTGACCTTTTTGTGGCTATTCAAATAATGTGACTGAAAAAGAATCCAAGCATCTAGTTGAAAACTTGTCTTGGTCGGTAAGCCACACCCACCCAATGACATGAACTTTAAGCCAGCACCAGCCTGAAGATGACGAGTGGGACCTCGTCGAAACATCACCAGAAATCTCTGAATCCTACACCGGAAGAAACCCAAATATGCCAAGACCTTCATACACACACACACACACACACACACACACACTGTATATACAGTATATATATATATGCAACGACCATTATACAATAAGCTGCCCAATATATATAATGGATTGGTATTTTCATTTAAATTTTCTAAATCTATAACAATAAGGAAAGGAGCTAAATACTAGAGTCAGCATTAATTTACAGTAGGAAAAATCATTAGAATATCTTCCTCCCTCCCCCTTTTTTGCTTTTTTCTAATCCACTGAAAATTTAAGCAATACTTCTCTCCAGGCAGACTTTTTTTTTCAATTTGACAAATGTCTTTGAATTTTTATGGATGGGGAACACATTAGGATATTTACACGTCATTTTAAAATGACGGGAATCACTGCTCACAGTCACTCATGCCCTCATCGCCTCGAGGCTCGACTACTGTAACGTTCTCTACATAGGGGTACCTTTGAAAAGTGTTCGGAAACTTCAGATCGTGCAGAATGCGGCTGCAAGAGCAGTCATGGGCTTCCCCAAATATGCCCATGTTACACTAACACTCCACAGTCTGCATTGGTTGCCGATCAGTTTCCAGCCACAATTCAAAGTGTTGGTTATGACCTATAAAGCCCTTCATGGCACTGGACCAGATTATCTCAGTGACCGCCTTCTGCCGCACGATTCCCAGCGACCAGTTAGGTCCTACAGAGTGGGCCTTCTCGGAGTCCCGTCAACTAAACAATGTCATTTGGTGGGACCCAGGGGAAAAGCCTTCTCTGTGGCGGCCCCGGCCCTCTGGAACCAGCTCCCCCCAGAGATTAGAATTGCCCCCACCCTCCTTGCCTTTCATAAGCTCCTTAAAACCCACCTCTGCCGGCAGGCATGGGGGAACTGAGATATTCCTTCCTCCTAGGCCTTTACAATTTATGCATGGTATGTTTGCATGTATGTTTGGTTTTATAATAAGGGTTTTTTAGTTGTTTTAGTATTGGATTGTTACATGCTCTTTTTTATCATTGTTGTTAGCCGCCCTGAGTCTACGGAGAGGGGCGGCATACAAATCCAATAAATAATAATAATAATAATAATAATAATAATAATAATAATAATAATAATAATAATAGAAAGTCCTAGTCATCAGGGTGGATGGATGATTTTGCCAGGACTGCTTAACAACCCAGAAAAATACCTGAGACCCAAAGGGGCACATTTTTCTTATACACGCCATACCCAAATCAATATGGTGACTGGTTAGAAGTTTAGCAGACAGCCTCCCTACATTGGTTCCAACCCTGAGGACATAGTGTTCAACATAGTGATTAATGCAGAAGCCGAGTTCATTGTTAAAGTAAAATTGTTAGTTCTTAATTGGTGAAATATTGGTGGGAAGAAAATATGATGGGCCACATCCGTTCAGCAGAATTAATTAGTCCAGTATATTAGTTCAACAGTAGCAGAAGCACCACAGGTTCTCCATGACCTTTGATTTTTCATAATCTGAAAGGGGAAAAAAAAAAACCATTCCTAAGCCATGAAATAGGATTTACTCTCTGTGATGAAGGGAAAAAAAATTGGGAAAATGTGCATTTCACTGTCAGATCCTTTCAGACATAGATATAACTGAACTTCTGTTAGAAAAGTAATATTTGGGGAACATTTCTCACCCAGATTCACATTCTCAGTTCACGCTGTGAAGGGGCAGTCTTTACCACGCTGGCGAAGTATATAATTCATTTGAAGATCTGGAGAGCTGTGCAAAAAATAATAATGATAACCATAATTCAGAGGCCAAGTGAGTCCAAATCCATCTCTTTGTGACTCTGCTCCAAGTCGACATCATTATCAGCTCAGCAGCTTTACTCCATGAACTCGGCTCCACTGTTCAATCAATGTCAGAATATTTTGGGTACTAGCTATTGGGGGGAAATGGCTTGGCAATGTGTCAGCTTGCTGTTTTCCAAGCTTGATTCATCATAGGCCTTTTCTTGGACACGCTATTCATAGTCCTGGCTTTCAACATCAAAGGAAAAAGAAAGGAAAAGGCTGAAAGAAAGAGCAAATGACTTTCTATCATAAAGAACCATTTCATTGGGCTGGACCAATTAAAAAAAATGGACTAGTTTTAAAAGGGACTGTGCAGGAAATGCTTCCGAGGTTTCCCTTCCTACTTTTCCATAGTGTCATAATATTGGGGAAGGCATGGATGGGAGATTTGGGGTGTGGGGTCCGTATAGCCTGAAATCTTTGGTGTGTTTGTTGTGAAAATGGTATAGATGACCACAATTGAGCCCAAAATTTATGTTGCTCAATGAGACAGTTGAACCTGTAGTTGAAATCCACCTCTGATCACAACAGCTGATTTGGGGTATTCCAGGAGGCTGATCCACCCGCCAATCAGCTTTTTTCTTATTTTTCTCCCCCAAAACTAAGGTGTGTGTTGTGTCCAGAGGACAGTTAGGCTTTGTACCCGCCCCATATTCCTTGGGCGGGAAAATACTGCAAGGTGATTGGTTGGCTCAGCCTGGCAGCCCGGTATATATATAGCTGCCAGGCACGGCCATGTTTGTCTTGTTTAGTTCTGTAAACCGTTACTTCCTTTTTAATAAAGAACAGTTACTTACTACAAGATTGCAGTCCTTCATTCCAGCAAGGATTTAACATCTGGTGACGAGGAAACGGGCACCAGAGAGAAGGTAACCAGGGACTTCCCTCAGCCACTGCTGCTGGTTCCCCTCAGCCATTTTCACGGCACCACACCGAGCCATGCAGAAACCAAAGGAAAACCCCGCCGAACTTTTCCTTGCTGCTCGGGCCGCAGGATTTCCCTCCACTGCCCACACTGCTGCCGCACCGCCACCAAGTTCCTCAGCTGCTCAGTGGCCGAGGAAAACCCCCCTGGGTCTTCCCCACCGCCCATGCTGCTGCCGTGCCGGCCAAGGGAAATCCCTTTGTCTTTGCCGCCGAGCTCTTATAGTCCAAAAAACATAATACTTAAACTTTCCGCTACTGGTTCTCTAGTACCTGTCAGAACCTAATGGGTTTCCTGCCTGGGTGGCACATTATTTTTTCCATTGTGTCCCATACTTTGAATTCATTTCCTCCTGCCCTGAAATTCAGGCAGGCAGCCGCCTTCCTGATGTTCTGCAATGTTAAAACAAACCTATTTCATTTTACTTTTAAACCATAGCTTAGGGCAGTCACCGGGAGATGTGGGAGGAGGGAGGAAGGAATTAGTGTTATAAGGTTTTTATGCTTCTATTTAGTTGGGGGGGGGGGGAATACTTTTTTTAAAAGTATGTTTGTGTGCCAGAACATTTGTCAACAATTAAAAATGTTACATAAAGTGTACATCTGAATCAATATTCTAGAAGCGAAACAGTGCTATAGGAATTTCTTTTGCCCATCCCACTGTCTAAAAATATTACCTCAGTTTCTTTTCCTTATCATTTATTTTAAGGAAGGGCAACCATGACCCTTTTATGACCTGTGGACTTCAACTCCCAGAACATGGTTGGCTCAGGAATTCTGGGAGTTGAAGTCCAAAGGCCATAAAGGGGCTGCAGTTGTCCATCGTAATTTATATCATAGTATTCATACATCAACATCAATGCCATCAAGGATACGTCTGTCCACTATTGTTCTTATTTATCTCTCTCACCAAGCTTTGTTTTTTCCAAGCAAAATATCAGACAATGCAAACAAACCAACAAAGATAATGCAGATTGTTTAGCCAAAGCTTTAGCTGAAGTAACCTAACGTTTCATTCTGAGGTAACCAGAATGAAACATTATTAAAATGACATTTTTTAATTAAACACCACCTGAGCATGTGTTCAGTGTACACTTGTTTACTGGCTAGCATTGTATATGTCAAGCCCCATGCAGGGAAGCAAGATTAAAGAAGCACACATTTCAGTAAGGCATCTTACAAGAGCAAGTTCGAAGGAGAGTTACAAGGATGGTGAGTGGTCTGGAAACCGTGTCCTATGAGGAACAGTTAAAGGATCTAGGGATATTTAGTCTGCAAAGGAGAAGACTGAGAGGAGACTTGATAGCTGTCTACAAATATCTGAAGGGCTGTCACAGAGCAGAGGGATCAGCATTGTTCTCATTAGCACATGGAAGGACTAGAAACAATGGAATGAAACTGCAAGGGAGTAGATTTAGATTAGATATCAGAAAAAAATTTCTAACAGAAAGGGTGATAAACCAGTGGAACATTTTGCCATAGGAGGTGGTGGGCTCACCTTCACTGTAGGTCTTCAAACAGAAACTGGACAGTCATTTTTCTGGGATGGTTTAATGAATCCTGCATTGAGCAGAGGGTTAGACCCAATCACCCTGGAGGTCCCTTCCAACTCTATGATTCTATGATTCTATAACAGTGAATCAGCAGAAAGAACAGAGAGAGCAGAGAGAATCATGCTTTCTGGCTCCCTCTTGTGGCAATCTGCATCACTACCTCTTAAAGCTATAGTACTTCAATACAAACAAACATTCATTGTTAGCTTGTATTGCAAATCCAACTGTTTTGTACAAAGTACCAACAGATTTGACCCTCAGAGATGCTCTAGAAACAGCAAAGGATTGGTCCACTGTGCCTCTGCCATTGAAAATGGAACTCAGGAGGGATGCACATGACCCTTCCAAGCTCCATTTTCACTGGCAGAAGGTTGCAGGAGGCAGTCAAAGCTGAAAAGTTTTTTTCTGGCAGAGTGCTCAGGCCACCACAGGCACCCCAGCACAAATAACATTAAGCTGGCCATGCCCAACTTGTCCATGCCCTCTCCAGCCCCTGAGGTCAAACACAACCCTGATGCGGTTGTCAATTAAATCAAGTTCGGCTAGAATGATGGAAAACTAGGTATTAACTCTCAAGATAATTTATAAGTATGTTCATCATCCCAGTCGCCAAACCTGATAATAAGATCCTTGATCAATGGCATGTGGTCAGAAAGACTGGTTAAAATATGACAGACAACAAGTCAAAATATGAAGGAGCAATCAAAAACAGCTATGGACCACAAACCCCAGCACGCTATTAGGTATACAAGCATAATTCTAATCCCCAAGCCAAAAATTCCATTTTCTCAAATATTATGAATATGTCTGGGACGCTTATGTGATTCTTACAATTCTTCAGTTGTTGCTTTGGGGCAAAACTTATGCTAAAAACATAACCAAAGTTGGATTTTGCCATTGAATCCAAACATAAGTGACTGTAATCAATCTGTGATTGGACAAGAAGAATTTAGTCTATTTTTATGTTCTACATTTCTGTAGAATGTCATTCCTAGCACGATCTTATATGGATTTGGCAGAAATGCATTGAACGGGTTTTTGTCCTGGGCTAATATAGCAGAATTAGATGTTTGCCATATCATATTGTAATATCTATTAGTCGTTGGAAACACCTTCAACGTAAACTAGAAAAGTAGTTGTCGCCCATGAAGCTAATGATCTCTGAATGAAATAAAGCTGTGTGGTCTAAAAAGGCGACAATAACAGCATTTTTATTTAGGATTTAGTGGCAAGAATATCAGATCACTTCCATTTATTTTGATTCTTTGAACAAAATATGGGGTGTTTTATGCATTCAAGTAAAACTGCTTGTTTATTCTAGCTGTTTAACATTTGCCAAGGGATTTACCAACCTCAGGCAACTTTTTCAAGGCTCATTAAAACCAGATCATAGACAAAACCTGTGGGCTCAAGTCAAGCCAATGTAAGCCTACAGTCTGCGATAGTGTTAAGCAAGTTGACTAAAGTTGCTAATCTGAATAATGCTTCTTGATGAGATATTTTGCTTGTGCCTTCTTTGCTGGTTTCTCTATGCATCCAATAGTCTTCTTTTACAAGTGTGTTTGCTGTGAAATTATGAGATCTAGTCAGTGATGGGCTGCCAAAAATTTTTACTACCACACTGCGTTGTAACTTATTTTGTGGGTGTGGCTTGATGGTCATGTGATCAGGTAGGAGTGGCTTGCTGGTCATATGAGGTGGGTCAGGTGGGAGTGGCTTGACAATCATGTAACCAGGGGTGGCTTAAAAGTCATGTGACTGGGTGGGAGTGGCTTACCGACCAAGATAAGATTTCAAATAGGTGCTTCGACTCTTTTTCAGTTGATTAAGTCACATTATTTGAATAGCCACAAAAGGACAAATGATAGGCAGCCTTATTTGTTGAGGAGCACAGTAACATTTTAAGGTTTTGTACTGAACCCTGTGGGTTCAGTATGATAATAGATTAGGCAAGTAGCTCAATTTTCTTTAATTGCTATAAAAGTTCTGTTCTAGATAATGAGTAAAATGATTAAAGCGTTTATGGGTAAAACCATACTATTTAATTATTCCCTATTTTAAAAGTAATTAAGGATCATGTGACTGGGTGGGAGTGGCTTACCGACCAAGATAAGATTTCAAATAGGTGCTTGGAGAACGAATGATAAAAACCTCTCATTGGTAATCCAATTTCTAGTTTGGAAATAAGTGAGCTTAGCTGAACTAAATGATGATTACACAATTTACTATTAATTAAAGTATCAGGCTATATGTATAAAGAATAAAAGGGTAATGTACTTGAAAAGCACATTGCTATATATGAACTCAGCCATTGCTCACTGAACAACAGAATATCTATTTTCACTGGTGTAGAACCAATAAACATCAATGTTATTCAAATGTATACTCTAAATTGTAGATGCAGTGATGGTGAGCCTGAAGAATTCTATGGTAAATCACCCAAAGTACTAAATCTAGAAAGGATTTAATATTACAGAAAGGTGACAGGCAAAATTGGAATTACATGACAATGATAACTATACGAACACGATACTATAGGAGAGAACTGAAAAGAGTTTTGTAAAGAGAAGCTTTACTTCATTACCAACATCTGCTTCTAGCAACATAACTGCAGATTCTACAACTGGACATTACCAGATGAACTGCAGGAGAATCAAAATGACTACATAACAGGAAACAGAAGCTACAGGATGAAATCCAATTACTTAGGACACTTCCAATTATGATATATGGAATTGATCAGGAATTGCTGCTATCTGATATCCAGGTTTACTTTCTAACTTTAACTTGGATACCTGATACCAATAATTCATGATCTGTTCCATACTTCATAACTGGCTAACTGGATTGGTGTGACAGCAAAATACAATCTGGAGATCATACCGTTAATATAAAAAGATAACTGTAAGGAATAAATTTACTATGCTTAATTTATGCCAAAGGGATTCTGAGAAGCTATGGGAAGAGGTAAGAAAAAATGTGAAAGCTGAAAACAGGGACAGAAGTATCCCACAAAGATCAAACTGCATTTAGGATAAGCTGTGATGATAGGCAGGGGAAAATAAAGAAGAAAAGCCTTGGGCAACAAGAAGGACATGTGACAATCGAAGAGAAGGAAAAGATATCTCAATCAGGAACATCAACAAAAAGAAAAAAATTAAGTGTTGGTTATGACCTATAAACCCCTTCATGGCATCGGACCAGGTTATCTCCGGTACCGCCTTCTGCCGCACAAATCCCAGCGACCAATTAGGTCCCACAGAGTTGGCCTTCTCCGGGTCCCGTCAACTAAACAATGTCGTTTGGAGGGACCCAGGGGAAGAGCCTTCTCTGTGGCGGCCCCGGTCCTCTGGAACCAACTCCCCCCAGAGATTAGAATAGCCCCCACCCGTCTTGCCTTTCGCAAGCTTCTTAAAACCCACCTTTGTCGTCAGACATGGGGGAATGAAGATATTCTTTCCCCCTCGTCTTCCACAATTTATGTATGGTACATTTCTATGTATGATTGGTTTTTAAAATAAGGGTTTTTAGCTTCTTTAGTATTGGATTGTTGCACGTTGTTTTTATTACTGTTGTTAGCCGCCTCGAGTCTACGGAGAGGGGCGGCATACAAATCCAATAAAATGAAATGAAATGAATGAAGAATAAAAAATAACTTTGTTAAAGATTAGACAGTTGCAAGAAAATTTATACCTAAGGTTGGACTACATAATCTCTCCCATAAAGTACTTATGGGAGAAATTAGGCAGAAGCAAATGGGGTTAAAAGAAGTTAGAGTATATTCAAACACTTTGCCCAAAAGATTAGCCACTGAGTGAAAGATTTACAAAGAAATAATTTGTTCAGGAATTAACAGAATAACAGAGTTGGGGATCATCGTGGAGGTCTTCTAGTTCACCCCCCCCCCACTGCCCTTTCAAGCAGGAAATATTATACATTTCAGACAGGTGATTGTTCAGACTCTTCTAAATATCTCCAGTGTTGAAGCCCAACAACTTCTGGAAGCAAGCCATTTCACTGGTTTATTGTTCTTACTGTCATGAAATTTCACCTTAGTTCTAGGTTGATTCTTTCCTTGATTACTTTCTGTCCATTGCTTCTTGCCCTGCCTTCTAGAGCCTTGATGGTTCGATGGTTAGAATGCAGTATTACAGGCCAATTCTGTTGCATGCCAACTGGCAGCAGTTTGGCAGTTTGAATCTCACCACCAGCTCAAGGTTGACTCAGCCTTCCACCCTTCTGAGGTTGGTAAAATGGGGGCCCAGATTGTTGGGGGCAATGTGCTGACTCAATAGACTGCTTTAGAGTGAGCTGTAAAATACTGTGAAGTTGTTTATAAGTGTTATATTGCTATTGCTTTGGGGAATCCATTGACTATCTCTTCATCGTGGCAGTCCCTCAGACATTGGAACACTGCTACCATGTCACCCCTACTCTCACTTTTCATTAAAATAGACCTACCCAATTTCTGCAACCATCCCAGATATTTTAGCCTTCAGTACATAATCACTTTTGTTACTCTTCTCTGCACTCTTTCTAGTCTTTCTAGTGAACTGACTTCACTAGAAAGTAAAATATAATAGGATATACATCAGCGGTGAAATAAGGAAGTGATCGGTACAAAGCAAAATACCAACTAAACCATTTAAATAGGTCAAATAGCTTACGGAAGATGAATAATGAAGACAGCAAAAATTATATTTTTGCTTTATTTAGAGAAAGATGTTTAATAGAATGGAATGGAGTGGAGTGGAGTGGAGTGGAACAGAATGGAACGGAATGGAACAGAACAGAATAGAATTCTTTATTGGCCAAGTGTGACTGGACACACAAATAATTTGCCATTGGTGCATATGCTCTCAGTGTACATAAAAGATACATTTGTCAAGAACCATGAGGTGGATCAGAGCACCTGATGATTCTTTCTGACATAACTTTAAAATGAACTTGTAAAAATGAAATCAATGATTTTATACATATGGCTATTCAATTTTCAATTCAATTTATTAGATTTGTATGCTGCCCTTCTCCGAAGACTCGGGGCGGCTCACAACAACAATAAAAAACAGTATAACAATGGAACAAATCTAATAATAAAATTACATTAAAAAACCCCAACTTAAAAACCATACAACACATACATACTGTTGTGGTTCAGTCTGGGACCCCTCCGGGAATGGCTGACCTTCTGTCGGTTTCCAGCTCAGAGGGAGAGGCTGAGGAACAGGAGGTGCAGACTGACGAGGAAGAGGAATCCCAGGCTGAAGAAGAAGGACAGCCAGAGTCCCACCAGGGGGAGCTCTCCCCAGCAAGCAGCCTGGATTCCTTAGGGGAAAATGCTCAAGACATCATAGATATGCGACAAAGGAGAGCTAATCAGAGACGGACTCAATTGGCTAAGTATTTCCAGCATTAGAGGTCACAGCTGGGTTTGGGTGTGGTGCTCTTGGGAAAGGATAAAAGGCGGACCCACCCTTCCTGGCTTGTGGAGTTTTATCTTGGAGATTCGTGAGACCTGTCTGTGAACTTTGTGGCTTACAATCCTGGTTTGTGCCTTGGACTATTGAAACCTTGGGGGGGGGGGCAGCAAGAAGCTTGTGGTATTGACTGGACATCAGGACCCTGCTGTAACGTATTATAGCCTGTCTGTTGTGAAGACAGGTTTTCCTTTGTGCTTATTTTTTCCAGCTATAAAATACTTTTGGCTTTTACCAGAGTGTCTGGCTGTTTTTTCAGTTGGTGTTGAGGTCTGGGAAAACCCAGACAGAACAGTATAAAACTCCACCAACCACCAGACACCTGGTGCTCATTTTGGAGGGGTGGTTTGGTTGCTTTTTTCCTTGCTCTTTGCTGCTGGTTCCTTGTTGGACATCTTTTGTTTTTCGGCTTCCTGTTTTTGCCTGTCACCATGGATGTTTCTGCAGCTGACATGCAGGCTGTCTTTGCAGAGTTGCGAGGGGACATTGCTCAATTGACCCAGACAGTCTTGTTATTACAACGTCAAGTGGAGGTTTTGTCCCAGGCGGCCCCACCCCAGGCGGCACCTGTGGTACCACCTCCAGCACCTTTGCCCAGAAGGAAATGTTTTGTGGCGATGCCGGAAAAGTTCTGGGGGGACCGGCGGCTGTTTTCTGCGTTCCAGAGCCAGGTGCAGCTTTTTATCAACGCCCAGATGATGCACTTCCCAGGGGATGACCACAAGGTGGCGTTTCTGTGTAGTTTATTGGCTGGCCCTGCAGCGTCGTGGGTGGCACCTTACCTGACCCGGGATGATCCGCTACTCCAGGACTACAATGCTTTCTGTGACTTGCTGCGTCACCAATTTGCGGACCCGGTGCAGGAACAAATGGCCACGCGGGTGCTGAAGCAATTACGCCAGGGTTCGCGCCCCCTGGTGGACTATATGGCTGACTTTAGGTCTCTGACCGGGCAAGTCCAGTGGAATGAGGCTGCCCTGATCGAGGCCTTTCAGGATGGACTATCAGACACGATGTTGGACGCATTGGTGCATGAGGTGATGCCCGGCACGTTGGACGGTTTGGAGCGGCATTGCTTGGCAATAGAGGCCAGGCTGTTGGCCAGGGAAGTCCGTCAAGCGGGACGGTCCAACCCCCGTGCGTCAGGCGTCCCGCCGACACCTGTTTCGCGGCGGGGGTTGTCAACCGTAAGCACCCCGGCTCCGGTCCCTGCACCCCGACGTTTTTCACCAGCGCTGCCTCCACGCTTGATGGATCGTGTTGCTGCCGGGGAGCCGATGGACGTGAGTTACGCCCGACCCCGACAGACCCCGGAGGAACGAGGGCGTCGGCGGGCAGCTGGGTTGTGCTTCTATTGTGGGGTCCCGGGACATTTTGCTGTCGTTTGTCCCCACAAGAGGCGGAGCACAGTGGCTGCCGTCGTTCCCGTACCCTACAGTTCTCCCGTGCTTCCCATGGCGTCCCCTGTGCAGTTACAGGAGACAACCCCTGGTGTCCCCGTCCCTGCCCTGAACTCTCCGATGGCGGGGCCTTCGTCTGGATGTCCTCCGTCGCCGGAACGATCGGGAAACGAGGGGGGCCCGGCTTGGTGGCAACACTAGGTCGGGCGGGGATCCCACTTTCTTCTGACTCCACGACTCCCGAATTCGGACCGTTTCGACACCTGACGCTTGCGGTGACTCTGCATATCGCGCAACGGACTCGGACTTACCCTGCGTTGGCCCTCGTGGATTCGGGGGCGACGACGAACTTCTTAGACGAAGCCTTTGCCCAACGTCATTCCTTGCCCCTTTGTCCTGTTACCCCGCCATTAACTGTGGAGACTATCGATGGGCGGGTTTTGCTGGCTGGTCCCATCCGTTTCCAGACCCTGCCGGTGCGGATGTGCATCGGAACTTATGAGGAGGCCCTACAGTTTTATGTTACCAAGGGGCTTCATTTTCCCCTCGTGTTGGGGTTGTCATGGCTGCGTGCACATGACCCGCAGGTGGTGTGGTCTCAGAACCTGGTCACATTCTCCAGTTTGCAGTGCGTGGACCATCACCGACATGTGTGCGCAGCCCACGGCCCAGTAGTTCCCGCGATTCAATTACCCCGTTGCCGATGTGTTCAACGAAAAGGAGGCGGATCGGCTACCACCGCATCGGACGTATGACTGTGCCATTGACCTGCTCCCTGACGCCAAGCTCCCGGCTGGTCGTTTGTACTCCATGTCCGAGCCGGAGCTTGTGGCTCTCAAGGAGTTTGTGGAAAAGAATTTGGCCAAGGGATTTATTCGGCCATCCAAGTCCCCTTTGTCTGCCCCTGTTTTGTTCGTGAAAAAGAAAACAGGCGATCTGCGCCTCTGCTGTGACTATTGCCGCCTTAACGCCATCACGGTGCGGAATAGGTACCCCTTGCCCTTGATCCCTGAACTCATGGACCGGTTGCGAATGGCAACGGTATTCACCAAAATCGATTTGCGCAGTGCGTACAATTTGGTCCGGATGCGGGCCGGGGATGAGTGGAAGACAGCGTTTGGCACGCGTTACGGCCACTTTGAATATACAGTGATGCCATTTGGCCTCACCAACGCCCCGGCCGTGTTTCAACATCTGATGAACGACGTGTTCCGGGACATGTTGGACCATTTTGTGGTGATTTACCTTGATGACATTTTAGTGTATTCCCCGAACCATGCCTTGCATTTGAACCATCTGCGCCGGGTCCTGCTCCGGTTGCGGGAGCAGCAGTTGTATGCCAAGCTGGAGAAGTGCCAATTCTTCCAGACTACCGTCGAATTCCTTGGGCACATTTTGTCTCCAGGTGGCATTTCCATGGACCCGAGCAAAGTGGCCGCACTTCAGTCTTGGCAACCTCCACGACGGGTGAAAGACGTACAACGTCTTTTGGGGTTTGCAAACTACTATCGGGCTTTTGTTCCGGGGTATGCCACGTTAACCACGCCCTTGACTCGGTTGTTACAAAAACAAGTCCCATTTGGTTGGGGGGAGGCGGAACAGCGGGCTTTTGATGCCCTGAAAGCGGCGTTCATGGCGGAACCGCTTCTGCGCCATCCTGATCCCGCTCGGCCGTTTGTGTTAGAAACAGACGCTTCAGATGTAGCGGTTGGCGCAGTGCTCCTCCAAGCCCATCGTCCCGGTGACATGTTGTTTCCGTGTGCCTACTTCTCCCGGAAGTTGTCTCCCTCGGAAAGGAATTATACTATTTGGGAGAAGGAACTTTTAGCGGTGAAGGCCGCCTTTGAGCATTGGCGGCATTACCTGGAGGGGGCCCGTCATCAAATCGAGGTACGGACGGATCACCGGAACCTCGAGTATTTGCAGACGGCTCGGAAATTAAACCAGAGACAGATCCGCTGGTCTTTCTTTTTCGCGCGGTTCAATTTCCGCATCAGGTACACTCCCAGTGCCCAGAACCCTCGAGCAGATGCCTTGTCGTGCAAGCCGGAATACACGCACCCGAAGGAGCCGGCTCCTCTGCAGACAGTTTTACCCCCTGCAGCTTTGGCTGCCACTCAGGACCCAGTGGACTTGCGTCGCCGTTTACGGGAGGCGCAGCGGGAGGATGGGTTTGTAGCGCAGAGAGTGCGGGAGTTAACACCCAATTCCCCATGGACGTTTCAAGACGGTCTGCTTCGGTACCGGGGGCAGCTGTATGTTCCCGCCGGCCCAGTGAGAGGGTTGATTATGACCCAGTGTCATGACTGTCCAGTGGCGGGGCATTTTGGCCTGTTCAAAACATTGGAGCTAGTCTCTCGGACATTCTGGTGGCCACGCCTCCAAGATGATGTGCGTTCCTATGTGGCCACCTGTGTCCAGTGTCGTACGGCCAAGGGGGTGACTGGAGCCCCACCGGGATTACTGCAACCTTTGCCCACGCCTGAGAGACCCTGGGGTGCCGTGTCCATTGACTTTGTAACTCATTTGCCTTCCTCTGCTTGCTTCACGGTAGTCATGGTGGTGATGGACATGCTCACCAAGATGGTTCATTTTGTACCTTGCACTAGGGTGCCCACTGCCCAACTCACGGCTCAAATGTTTATCAGTCACGTGTTTCGGTTACATGGGCTTCCGGATCGAGTGGTCTCTGATAGGGGAACACAATTCACAGCCCGGTTTTGGCGGGAATTGATGTCGGCCCTGAATGTGTCCGTGTGCCTCGCATCGACGCAGCACCCCCAGACCGATGGAGGTACCGAAAAAGTTATAGGGATACTGGAGCAATACCTGCGGTGTGTAGTGGCGGATCGCCAGACTGATTGGTCCCGGTTTATCCCTGTAGCGGAGTTCGCTTTTAACAATTCCCGTCACTCATCGACCCGGCTCACGCCCTTTTTCGCAAATTATGGATTTCACCCTCGCTTCTTTCCCTTGACCCTCCTAGATTCCCCGGTGCCTGCTGCTGAGGACTTTCTCTCAGAGCTGCAGGCGGTCAAGGAGATGGTGAAGAGGTACCTGAATAAAGCCAAGGAGGACTACAAGAGGGTGGCTGATCGCTCCAGACGGGATGTGCCCCCCTTGGTGGTGGGGGATCAGGTGTGGTTGTCCACGAAATATGTAGCCTCTGAATTACCCCGGCACAAATTAGATCCCCGGTTTCTGGGTCCTTTTCCCGTTGAGCGGGTGATCAATCCGGTGGCTTACCGGCTCACCCTGCCGGCCAACTTGCGGGTTCACCCTGTGTTTCACCGTTCGCTGTTAGTCCCTGTCCCTCCCGATTGTCCGCTCCGTCCCAATGTTCCCGTGTTTCCTGCCCCGTGTGTTCGTGACCACCTCCCTGAAGCTATGGTACATGACATTGTGGATTCCCGTTGGGTGGATGGTTGTTTCCAGTACAAGGTGCAATGGGTAGAGGGGGACCCTGATGATTGCTCCTGGGTGGAAGCGGCGTTGTTGGACGCTCCCGACCTTATTCGGGATTTTCACGCCCAGTTCCCTCAGAAACCGCGTCCTCTCCGCTGGCAGGTGGGGAGGGGCCTTCCGCGGGGGGATGGTGTTGTGGTTCAGTCTGGGACCCCTCCGGGAATGGCTGACCTTCTGTCGGTTTCCAGCTCAGAGGGAGAGGCTGAGGAACAGGAGGTGCAGACTGACGAGGAAGAGGAATCCCAGGCTGAAGAAGAAGGACAGCCAGAGTCCCACCAGGGGGAGCTCTCCCCAGCAAGCAGCCTGGATTCCTTAGGGGAAAATGCTCAAGACATCATAGATATGCGACAAAGGAGAGCTAATCAGAGACGGACTCAATTGGCTAAGTATTTCCAGCATTAGAGGTCACAGCTGGGTTTGGGTGTGGTGCTCTTGGGAAAGGATAAAAGGCGGACCCACCCTTCCTGGCTTGTGGAGTTTTATCTTGGAGATTCGTGAGACCTGTCTGTGAACTTTGGTGGCTTACAATCCTGGTTTGTGCCTTGGACTATTGAAACCTTGGGGGGGGGGGCAGCAAGAAGCTTGTGGTATTGACTGGACATCAGGACCCTGCTGTAACGTATTATAGCCTGTCTGTTGTGAAGACAGGTTTTCCTTTGTGCTTATTTTTTCCAGGTATAAAATACTTTTGGCTTTTACCAGAGTGTCTGGCTGTTTTTTCAGTTGGTGTTGAGGTCTGGGAAAACCCAGACAGAACACATACCAAACATAAAATATAAGAAAGCCTGGGGGAGATGTCTTAATTCCTCTATGCCTGGCGATATAGGTGGGTCTTGAGTAACTTGCGAAAGACAAGGAGGGTGGGGACCGTTCTAATCTCTGGGGGGAGTTGATTCCAGAGGGCCGGGGCCGCCACAGAGAAGACTCTTCCCCTGGGGCCCGCCAAATAACATTGTTTGGTCGACGGGACCCGGAGAAGGCCAACTCTGTGGGACCTTATTGGCCGCTGGGATTCGTACGGTAGAAGGCGGTCCCAGAGGTATTCTAGTCCAATGCCATGAAGGGCTTTAAAGGCATTACCAACCCTTTGAATTGTGACCGGAAGCCGATCGGCAGCCAGTGCAGGCCACGGAGTGTTGTAGAAACGTGGGCGAATCTAGGAAGCCCCACGATAGCTCTCGCGGCTGCATTCTGCACCATCTGAAGTTTCCGAACACTTTTCAAAGGTAGCCCCATGTAGAGAGCGTTGCAGTAATTGAACCTCGAGGTGATAAGGGCATGAGCGACTGTGAGCAATGACTCCCTGTCCAAATATGGAAGATAGATGTTAGGAAAGAACAAAAAATGAACACCCTAGAAGTTTGATTTTAGAGGCAGTTATGAAGATAATAGTGGACAGCAAATCTCACCCCTCATCAGTCCTGGACAAAAAGAAAAAACAGCTACTCTATATATCCCTCCCTCCCTCCCTCCCTCCATCCCTCCATCCCTCCCTCCCTCCCTCCATCCCTCCATCCCTCCATCCCTCCATCCCTCCATCCCTCCATCCCTCCATCCCTCCATCCCTCCATCCCTCCATCCCTCCATCCCTCCATCCCTCCATCCATCCATCCATCCATCCATCCATCCATCCATCCATCCATCCATCTATCTATCTATCTATCTATCTATCTATCTATCTATCTAATTTATATGCCACCCAACTTCTCAAGGACTTTGGGCAGCTTACAACAAATAAAAACAATTTTTAAAATAACAACCCTAGTAAAAGTCATACATATTTCTCAGTATCTTGGTATCTCTCATGGCCAGATCTAGCTAGATGGTATCTCATTTGGTCAATGACCCCAGGCCTGCCGGAAAAGCCAGCTTTGTGGAAGGCCAGTAGGGTGGGAAGGGTATGGGTACAGGGGCAGCTGATTCTAGAGAGTTGGAGCCGCCACAGAGAAGGCCCTTCCCCATGGCCCCACCAGTTGGCATTGTTTGGTTGACATGACCCAGTAAAGGCCAGCCCCATTGGCCCTTATTGGTCACTGAGAGGTATACAGTAGGAGGCTGTCCCGAAGATAGTCTGGGCCTAAACCATGTAGGGCTTTATAGGTGATGACCCACATCTTGAATTGCGTCCGGAGACTGTTTGGGAGCCAGTGCAGCTCACAGAGAGTTGATGTGATGTGGGTGTACTTTGGTGCATCGACAATAGCTCATGTGGCTGCGTTCTGAATTAGTTGAAGTTTCCAAATGCTTTTCAGGGGTAGCACCAGGTAGAGCACATTGCAATAGTCAAGCCATGAGGTAATAAGGGCATGAGTGACCGTGCAAAGACCCTCCTGGTCTTGATGTAATGATCAACAAATAGAGATTTATTTATACAACAAGGCCGAATACTAGATATTTAGACAGTGGTTGATTAATCCAGAAAACGGACAGACATTAATTTCTTTGGAAAAAGCTATAGCTATTGTCAGAGAGCTCGGATTGTCCATATAGTGTTACCAAAGAGAGCAATGGTTACCATAAATGTTATTCCAGGCATTTGTTTAACCACTTCCCTGTCTCTCCTATTAAAACAATTTGCCATTTGCTAATAACTTTTGCTGGTGTTTGTGAGTAGCACCCAAGATCCGGGGATATATTTTTGGTTCTTGGGTTTCTGCTCTAATATTTAAGTTTTGCTCTTAATAGACAGCAAAATAATCAGTCAAGAACCTGTTTTTCTTCCTAGTCCAGAGACAGTATTGAGCAGGTAGAACTTCCATGAACATATTTCAAATCACCTCATGTCTGCTTGGAGCAATTCTGTTAAATGAAGAACTTCAAGCCACCTGAAGTGTTGAAATGTTAACAATGTCAGAAAACTAATTATCATATTTACACTTGCACACTTCAGACCTTCTTGCTAATTAATCTCTGTGAACAGGATGCCACGAATCAAATAATAATGTCGGATCATATGAGCTGGAATCTGCAGAGTAACCCAACCTCTGAGTGAACACAAATGCTTGCAACAGAAGTGGCACAAAAGTCCTGCTTTATACCATTTTTTTTTAAAAAAAATCTTTTCAAAATATTCATCATGTCAGTAAAGTATTGTAAAATAAAAGTCAGGGTGTTTTATTATTCTTGTTCTAAAAGTATTCTAAACCTTCTAAAGTATTCTAAGCCTTAAAAATATCTGCCATAAACAAAAAAAATAGGATTAGAAAGAATATTGTAAACATATAAAGGAATCATCTTTAAAAAATTAATAATATGCTTTTGAAAAGGTATGCCAGACCAAGGATATTACTATTCTGACATCTTTCTTGCAATTTCTTCTTTGATATTGATTCCACCATTGGAACAAATGTTTCATTTGCCCAACAGACAAACCAGGATCAAAAGCTATTAACTCATGTCAGTACAACAGCCTATTAATTACCACAAAATACAACCACACACATACAAAGCAGAGCTCATTTTTTTCTTTGCAGCTTATCCAAATTGCTCAAATAAATGGTTTGCATATCTACTCAAGTATTATGAAAATCAACACCTTCATTCCAGGTATGATAATCAAAAGCATGGCAAGATGACAATTGATTAGATACAGTATTTCTGCATCACTGCTTTATGCAATTAATCTTCTAATTAGAATTTTTCAAAGTTTTAATTTTATCAGATTACTCCGACATTTTTGGAAATCTCAATATTTCTGGTCATCCAGGAAGTTTTATTTCCCTGATTAAATTTATTTGCTGCCTAACTTGTTTCAAAGTAACTTTGAGTAACTTACAGCATTAAAACAATAAAAATGGAGTTTCAATAAAACATAAAGTTAGCATTAAAAGATGGTGAAGGAAGGATCAGGATGTACATGGGGTAGGGGAGGTGGATTTGCCCCATCAACCATTTCCAGTGCGATGGGTTTCCTTCTATTGCAGCCTCTGAAGAAATGTGTACTGGTGGTTCCTGACTTACAAAGTTCATTTAGTGACCATTCAAAGTTACGACCGTTTTCCACACTTATGACCATTGCAGCATCCCCATAGCGACATCATCAAAATTTGGATGATGGGCAAGTGATATTTATAATGATTGCTGTGTCCTGGATCATGTGATCCTCCTTTTGCAACCTTCTTATAAGCAAAGTTAATGGGGAAGCCAGATTCACTGAACAACTCTGTTACTAATTTAACAACTACTGTGATTCACTTAACAGTTGTAGCAAGAAAGGTCATAAAATGGGGTGCAACTCACTTAACAATTGTCTCAGCAACAGAAATTTGGGGCTCAATTGTGGCTGTAAATTGAAGGCCACCTGTAATAAGCAAACACATAATCTTCACAAATATTGATGTTTTACCACAATACATAATTTTGGCTTTAACCAGGGTTGTCAAACTTCAGTGCTGCCCCCACCACCACCTAGTTTAGCAAAGGGGGAAAATATGTCACATGACACCACGATGACAATGCGAGTTTGACCCCCCTGGCTAAAGATGTACAGTTTCCCTCGATTTCCGAGACCGCCAGCGAAAGTCGAATTTCTGCGAAGTAGAGATGCGGAAGTAAATACACCATTTTTGGCTATGGACAGTATCACAAGCCATCCCTTAACACTTTAAACCCCTAAATTACCATTTCCCATTCCCTTAGCAACCATTTACTCACCATTATTACTGGTACTCACCATTGAATATGACACTTAGTGATCCTGATATTTATAAACATAATTATTTATTAACAATAATTATTATTTTTGTTATTTATTTGCAAAAATTATTAGTTTGGCGATGACATATGACATCATCGGGTGGGAAAAACCGTGGTATAGGAAAAAAACCGCGAAGTATTTTTTAATTAATATTTTTTGAAAAACCTTGGTATAGGCTATTTGCAAAGTTCGAACCCGCGAAAATTGAGGGAACACTGTAGTGTGTAACAATTGCACTGCCCCAGTATCAGATTCCATGTGGAAAAAGTAAAAACCCTTTCTATACTTTCCAAGAGCTGTTCTGTCATCCTCTCTTTTTCTTTTTCTCTTTTTCCTTCTATAATGTTGTGGTGTGTAGACATCTGATATAAAATACAGAGACCTTGATTTATTTCATAGAACCATTTTAGGTAGAACTTTAGTTTCTTCCTTGATGATATATGAAAAGAAAATCATACCACCAACATTGGACAATGTCTGGCTATGCTACCCCTGAAAACCTGCAGGACGGTTTCCATTAATTCACTAATGGATAACATTCATTTTTCATTAGGATAATTTATTAAAGCAAACCTTTGTGTGTCCCACATCTGTTAAAATATTTTTTAAGTGCCCGCCTAACTTGTTCTCTGGGCAAATGAACATTGGTTTTCATCAGGTCTGTATTTAATTTTCTTCTCCTAATATCTATTTTCTCCTACACAGAGATGTAAAAAAAAAAGGGGGGGGGGATTCCATATATTTCAATGCCAAACATGATACCATACTGATCTAGTTAAATCCAGGTGCCTTGTGGAAATGCCCTTCTACCTCTTAATGTTATTTTTTTATGTTTCTGGACCCAGAGGCAAACACCAACCAGCAATGGCGAAGACTGTTCACAATGGTGGCTTTGTTGTTTGTATTTTGTGTTCCATTTTCCTCTACTTGCTCTTTATCAAATTTATAAGCAGTATGCCAATTCAGAAAATAAGACAACATTGTTTTGTATCTATCTGTCTCTGTCTCTGTCTCTCTGTCTCTCCCTCTCTGTTTGTGTCTGCTGTCTCTCTGTCTCTATCTGGTGTGTGTGTGTCTGTCTGTCTGTCTGTCCGTCCATCCATCCATCCATCCATCCATCTACAGTATCTATCTATCCATCTATCTATCTATCTATCTATCTATCTATCTATCTATCTATCTATCTATCTATCTTATCCTATCCTATCCTATCCTATCCTATCTATCTATCTATCTATCTATCATCTATCTACCTACCTATCCATCCTATCTATCTATCTATCCTATCCTATCCTATCCTATCCTATCCTATCTATCTATCTATCTATCTATCTATCTATCTATCTATCTATCTATCTATCTATCTATCATGTACTGTGTTTCCCCAAAAATAAGATTTATATTTTTTTGGAACCCTGAAATAAGTGTTTGCCCTTATTACCATGCACTCAAAAGCCTGATTGGGCTTATTAGCAGGGGATGCCTTATTTTCGGGAAAACAGGGTCTCTCTCTCTCTCTCTCTCTCTTTCTATCAATCTATCTATCTATCTATCTATTTTCAGAGAGGGGCGGCATATAAATCCAATAAATCTAATCATATAAATCCAATAAATTTATCTATCTATCGAAGATTATCATTCTTAACTTATATTGCATGCACCCACACACATACACACACACACTTGAGTTCAGAAAAGAGTGCTAATGTTGCCAAAATACCACCATCCACTCTATAGATTATAAATGAATTGATGCTAATTTTTACATGTTTTTCATCCAAGAGTTCAAGCAGCCTATCATACACAGAATTTCTTGTGTCAATTTTCCGCTAAAGAACCCTGTGAAGAACATTTGAATAAGAGAGAATGATTGATTTAAAGTCACTAGTGAGTGTCCATGCTGAAGAGCAGAAATGAACCAGGATATCTATCCCCTGTCCTAGGAGAAGTTTAAAAAAACCCCGAACCCAATGAAGACTGATAATCGATATAGCATACTGAATGGAACAGAATCCCAGAGAAGGTTCAGGTATTATAAGTTATGGCTTTCAGTTATTGCCTACTGTAAATCTAAAAGCCTGGGCTGATGATTGAAAAATGAAACGATCTTGATCAGATAATAAAACCATCTGGTTATTTCACAAAGTTATACTATCTATGCAATAAATCTATTGACTCTGCTGCTGTAAAACGCAATAACAAAGCACTTGAAAGAAATAGCTGTGCCTTTTTGCTGCACCCTGTTTTTGTATGCTTTTAATATAGTTCAAATGATCCACAGTCCTCCACTCACTTCTGATTATGTGGCTTCTGACGTTTCTCTTTATAAACTGCTGAAGCCCATTAATAAAGATTGGCTAGATGTGGCGTGGTTCTGCATCAAATATTTGCAAAAGCTCTGGAAAACAACACTGCAAAAATGAATCAACTTGTGGGGGTGTCCCACACAGAACTGATAAAACCCACACTACTATAGCTTACACATAAAAACAAACACCTAGAGCAGAGGTGGCTGAGCCGGCTTTGAAAAGTTCAGCAGGTAGTTGAAGGAAACTAGATTGGAAGTCAATATCCTAAAATAGTATTTCTCAATTTTAGCAAGTTTAAACTGTGTGGATGGACCTCAATTTCCAGAAGTCCCTCAATCAGAATGTTGGCTGGGGTATTCTAGAAGTTAAGTCAATATAGCTTAAAGTTGCTAAGATTGGAAGACTCTGTCCTAAAACAAAGCAGAGACAACCAACCAACCAACCAACCAACCAATCAATCAATCAATCGTTTATTTATTTATTTAATTTGTGTGCCGCCCTTCTCCAAGAACTCGGGGTGACTAACAGCATATAATATAACAATACAGTACAATGGCAAATCTAATTAAATTTAAAATTACAATCTAAAAATCCAATATTTAAAAACAATCCTACCAGTTCAATCATACAATATATATCTCATTTCGTTGGTCAGGGCGATGAGACCTAATTGCCCCAAGTCTGGCAACAGGTGAGTCTTAAGACTCTTACGGAAGGCAAGGAGGGTGGGGGCAGTGCAAATCTCCGGGGGGAACTGATTCCAGAGAGACGCCCTCCCCTCCACAGAGAAGGCTCTTCTTCTAGGCCCCTCCAAGCGACATTGTCTGGAGAAGGCCAACTCTGTGGAACCTAATTGGTCGCTGGGACTCATACGACAGAAGGCGGCCCTGCAAATAACCTAGCCCAATGCTAAATTACTATTTGATTGCCCAGAAAACTCCATGGCTTAAATCCAATATTCTCAAAACTAAAAGAAGGAGCTACGTTTTGGAATATGAAGAAATTCTAAGGACGGATGTAAAAAAATTATATTTTTAAAAATCTGCATGAAAAATAGAATTTTTCAATGAATAGACTAAGAAGCTTGGCAGAAATAAGTGGACTAATGGGGAAAATAATAAATTCATTTTGGTGTTAAGTTTAATTTTTTTTATTAAAAAATGCTATTTCTAATTACAAACCAAAATGGCATGTCTATTTTTTAATGTTTATTTTTAATTTTAATTAATGAAGTGATTTTTGTTGTTGTTTTTATCCAAAGACACAAGAGCTTGAGTGGGAAAGAGGTTCAGCTATTGAACTGCTGAGAGTCAGACTGATGGTGAGGTAGAAATGGAATAATATGAAATAATGAAATAAAATGAAATAATGCCGAAGAATCAGTGAACGCCCCTCAGAATGGCTATAGTGACAACAAACACCCAAAATCATTGGGTTATTTCTAAGTATTGCTGAGTTTCTTTTAAAGCAATGTTCTTGGGAAGCTCGAATCTGTTTTTATTATTTACAGACTTTAATTAACATTGGTGACCTTTTTTGCAAAAACATATTATTCACTTTCCTTAGCATTCTCCTAGAAAAAAAATATACTCTGACATAATAATGTGTCTTATAACAGAGCAATGAGAACTATTCAAGGCAAAGGTAAAATCCTTTTCCAGTGCAGGGTCTGAATCTCTGTTAACAAGTAATAATGCATAATAGAATAGCAGCTAATGTAGGGTAATTAAATAGCATATATTAATGACTTGTTTATTAAAACACTAATAAGTTGGCCTGAGAGAAATAAACGTAGCTTACTGTGACAGAAACTATGCTTATTACAGAACCCCCACCCCCAAACTTTGTGTTAATTAATTACAAATGTATTTTCCTTTTACAAAAACCCTACTGCTGACTGGTTTTTCAACTTTTTCTATAAAGCCATATAGAATGAAGAAATTACTCCTACTATTTTTTTCCATGAATTGATTTCATTTCCCAAATATAACGTAATGGAGATTTTGGGAGGATGATACTCATGCTGTATATTATGAGACTTTTCAAAGAGAATGATATATCTCTACTGGGCCTTTAATTGCAGTTCGAGTATTGTTAATTCATTTCTATTATTTAATTGCCAAAGTCAATGATTCACATTTCCTACATAGGACCCACAGTGGTGCAATGGTTAGAATGCAGTATTGCATACACTTGGTGATTTTTATATGTGAATCAGCCCTATCCTGGATCAAAGATTGGATAACTTTAGAAAAGAATATTAAACCTGGTTGGCATGCATTCATTTGGTACGATAAAGATAAAACGCATTCCTATTTTAAAAAATATATAATGACAAAAACTTTATTAGAGGTCTGGAAAGACATAAAGAAAGATCATTTCTTAACTATTCCAGATTGGATCTCCCCAATAGAAGCAATTTGTCACCTTAACCCAATGCAAGAAGGGAAGATACCAAAATATAAGGAATTAATAGATGATCAAATGGAATTAAAATCAAGACAAAAATTTACAAGAAGAGGGAACAATAATTGATTGGTGGCAATACGCACATATACAGTCTAGGTATCAAAGAGATATTAAAATATATACATTTAGGAAGAGTAAAAACTTCTTAGGTAATTTGTTAATTACAAACCAGAGAAAACTAATAGGGAAAGCATATAAATATATGATAGGATATAAAAATATAGACCAGACTTTGAAAGATAATATGATAAGTTGGTGCAAAAATGTAGGAAGAGAAATTGACTTAGAAACCTGGGAAAAAGTCTGCACATATAACTGGAAAATAACTAAATCAGTTTCATTAAAAGAAAATCAGATTAAGATGTTTTATAGGTGGCCCTTACCACCCAATAGAATTGCCAAGATGTTCCCTAACATGTCTCCAAATTGTTGGAAATGTAAGCGAGAAATAGGTTCCTATTATCACCAGTGGTGGACCTGCCATAAAGCTAAATCATATTGGAACAAAATAGAAAAGTGGATAAAAGAAATTACTCTACAGGAGATAAAGAAAACCTCAGATTTTTTTTAATTAGGTATAACAAATTAAAAATACAAAAAAGATATTTTTTACTTAATTACCCACATCTTGACAGCGGCTAGGATAGTATGTGCACAAAACTGGAAGGGAGAAGACATCCCCAAGGAGGATGAAGTAATAAGGAAAATTATAGAATATGCTGAAATGGACATGATGACGAGGCGGTTAAATAATCAAGAAGAATCTGACTTTTATAATATTTGGGAAAAGATTTATTTATGGTTAAATTAAAAAAAATACTAAATGACTCGAAAGCAAAGTAAATGTATAAATATAGCTTATCCTTCTATAATTGTCATTATTAATGGTTGAATTATATAAAAACAAAAAAAATCTTCTTTTCATTCTAACTATTGTATTGATTTTGCAAATTATAGTATATTCCTTTTCTGTATTAGAAAGACTTCTACAATGAGCAGGGCAATTACAGCCCCAGTATATGTTAAATGTGTGTTTGTCCTGTTTGTTTTTTTATGATAATTAATAAAAATATATTTATTATATGTGAATCATTGACTTTGGCAATTAAATAATAGAAATGAATTAACAATACTAGAACTGTAATTGAATGCCAAGTAGAGATATCTCATCTGTTTTAAAAGTCTCACACCATACAACTTGAGTATCATCATGCAATATTGCAGTTTGTCTCTGCCCACTGCCAGGTGTTCGATCCTAACTGGCTCAAGGTTGACTCATCCTTTCATCTTTTTGAGTTTAGTAAAATGAGCACCCAGATTGTTGGGGGCAATGTGCTGATTCCATAAACCACAAAGCAATATGAAGTGGCATAAAAATCTCAGTGCTATTACTATATGTTTTAAGGCTAAAACAGGTATGAACAAGCATTGATCTTCTGCAATTCACCCTTAAGAAAACACAACCCCAGGGGTCTGAAAGAAAAAAAACCCCACTCTATAATTTTTGTTACGTAGGAACAGAACTACTTAAGAAATGCTTTATATTGAGAATATACAAATAGCAATTGCTTCGCAAGATTTGGGACACAAGTTTTTCCTCCTATTTTTGAAAATATGGAGACTTCAACCTGGAAACATCAGCATGAAAAGCAGATATTTCCAACAAAAATGTAGCCATCTATTTTTTGCATTACTGACCCCAAGGTATGGTCAAAAAATCAATATGGGAGCTGCAATCTAGGTAAAAAAGCTTGTGGACACCATCTTGACTTTTTCTGTAAATCCCCTGGGTTCTTTGATATTGAAAGATGCTGTATATTTCCCCTACCACAAGTGGAGTTAAATGATGAAAAGAATAAAAATATCTGATCAGCCTTTGCCAAATGAATGAGTAAATTAATAAATTTGTACAGGCACTGAAATTGCATTCAAAATTCCCATCATAAAGCAACAATTATGCCATAAATACATTTGAGGATACAGAATCTGTGTAGGTCAAAATGATATTATCCTACTACTACTAATGAAGTCCTAAGGCACAAATTTGTTAAACATATACTTTTCCATGGGGAAATAATTGGGTCAATAATATAAAATTCATCGTCCTATTATTTAATTGCAAGGGAAACCCATGAATATGTGTGCTACAGTGTGGCTTCATGGAAAACATTATATCCTGACCTAATCATATCAACCTTATGCTGTCTAATTAAGAATGCAAAAAGCACCAGAGTTGAAAAGATTAGTTCCAGTTTTAGCTGCTTGTTGCCTATTATCACTATATGTGATAAATATAACATTGGCGGGAATAAACATTTGTGGCTTGGAAAATCTCTTCAACACTGTGAAAAAATCTCTTCAACACTCTTTTTCTATTAAATAAATAAACAAACCATGGGGGAAAATACCTTTTAACTTTTTTGGAATGTGGTTGTCTTTTCACCAATGACAAATTACTCTTTTGAATCGTGTCATACTTAAACAAAGAGAAAAACCCTGAATTCTCATTCTACTAAAAATATATCTGTGCCTGATGTAAGTATTGCTATAATCAAAGGAATATATTCATATTCTGGAGTATGAATTAATTATCCTAGTCTTAAGACTAGTGGGGGGGGGGTTTGAAAGGTTTTTTTCTTAAGTTCAGCAAATTTTTCAGCAAGAACCTGATTTTAAGCCATCATAGGTTCTTTTAAAGACCACAAGTATTGCGGAAATGGTACTATGCTGTTATAGGATAGACAGTAATAATACAACTGGAAACTGTTTTCTCCCATCATCCTGCCAAATTCTGCATCCAGTTTTTAATACCTAAGAATAAATAAACTCACAAAGAATTAGAAAGGTAATGGCTAGTGATGGGTGAACCGAACCCGCACAATTCGGGTCCGTACCGAATTTTGCGGTGTTCGGAATGCCGAACACGAACCCGAAATTTTCTGAAACTTCGGGCCAAGTTCGGAGTCACATTCAGCATTCGGAGCTTTGACGTCACCGGCAGGTTGCTAAGGACGCCAGGGTGATAACTTCCTGGATTCCATAGAATCCAGGAAGTGATCACCTTGACGTCCTTAGCAACTTGCCAGTGACATCAAAGCTCTGCCCCCGGAATCTCTTTGTGGGAGGGATTCCCCAGCTCCTTCAAAGGGAGGTCTTCACGTAAAAATAAACATTGTTATTTTTACAAAAAAGGATGCCGCAGCGGAGCTGCAAGCAAAGGGCAGTCCTTTCACGTAAAAATAAACATGTTTATTTTTATGTGAATGGACCGCCCTTTTCTTGCAGCACCGCTGCGGCATCCTTTTTCATAAAAATAACAATGTTTATTTTTACGTGAAAGGACGCTGCAGCGTTAAGTTGGTGGCACCCATGGACTGGCACAGCCCAAATTGTATCCGTGACACCATTATGATGTCACCAGCAGGTCACTCCCAGTTCAGGTGATCTGGTCCGAACCAGGAAGAACCCACCCCCGCACTGAATCCGCCATTGATTGGGTATGTATTGTATATCCCCGCTCTTTTATTTTCTTTCTCTTATACAGGCAGCCCTTGACTTAGAACAGTTCATTTAGTGACTGTTCCAAATTGCAATGGCACTGGAAAAAGTGATTTACAACTGTTTTTCATACATAAGAAGACCATTACAACATCCCCCATGGTCACGTGATCAAAATTCAGATGCTTGGCAACTGGCATAAATGGATATTTGTGACGATTGCAATGCCTCCGGGGTTGTGTGATCATCTTTCGTGACCTTCTGACAAGCAAAGTCAATGGAGAAGTCAGATTCACTTAACAACTGTATTACTAGTTTAACAAATGCCCTGATTCACTTTAACAACTGTGGCAAGAAAGGTCTTAAAATGGGGCAAAACTCTCTGAATAAATATTTCACTTTAGCAACAGAAATGTTGGACTCAGTTGTAGCCATAAATCGAGGATTAGATGTATTTGCCAATTGCTCCAAAGAAATCACTTGAACATTCAGTTCATGGGTATTTTACATGTACGCATTTATTCAATTCTACCGCATTCCTATTACTGTAATGTATTTTCCCCTCTGAAAAAGTCATACAAGCTTCCTGTCTGAAATTTGATACATTTCCTCCTTGCAGAAGTCTTTCCTTGGCAACAGAAAAAAGAAGTGGTTTGCACGTGGTTTGCTTTCTTCTTATACAGCTGTTTTTTACTTCCGTCTCCTTATTAATTCTGGGGCTGTTCCAGGGGTGAAATGCTATCGGTTCGTCCCGGTTCAGGCATACCAGTAGCAGCGGCCGCTGGTGGTTCGACAAACCAGTAGCGGAGGCAGCATGAGAGTCCGTCCATCCACCTGACATCACCATGTTCTTTTTTTAATCCTCTGTGCATGCACAAAGTGTTCTGTGCATGCACAGCAGGTGAAAAAGCTCACATGACAGTGGAGCAGCGGTAAAAAAACCACTCTCTCTGATATGCGAAGCACGAAGTTCCGAACTGGTAGGGAAGGTAAGTAGATTTCACTGCTGAGCTGCTCTATTCTAGAATTAAAGAGGTTCTGCCTTGCTTCATTTTTTAGAGAACAACCAAGGTGAATTGTGTCCCTAATCCCACGCAACCAATTTACAAGCACTCTTTTAAAAAAAATCAACACAGATTTTAAAATACTGTAGTGCATTTTTTTTAATCTAACTATTATAAAAATAAATACTTGTTATGAACTTTGGAGTGCTTTACCCAGTTTGTCAACAAATATTGTCTCGTTCTGCTGAGGGGAGAAAAGCTAAAGACATTTGTATTTTCTCCCATGCTAGTCAATAAGATGAATGGAGCTTCCACTTCAATAAATCTTTCTTTGGATTCAGGCACTGGATTGACTGAACAATCTGTAGTTCAGTCTGGAGAGAATTAGGCCGTATATGAAGTTCCAGAGTAGCCCCTTGAATTAAATCCTGTGGTTTATACATAGTCCAAATCATGTCATTTATTGATTAGGATATCTAAAAAAAATGTAATAGATATTTTTTATTCCTCTGAATTGATCTAATTAACAATAATTAGAGGGGCGGCATACAAATCTAATTAATAATAATAATAATAATAATAATAATAATAATAATAATAATAATAGTTTTTCCTTTTTGTATTATGAAGACTTCTATTTCTGAGCGATTGTAGCTCCTCTATATGTTATATGTTTGGTTCGGTTTTTCTGTGTTTGTTTGTAATGTTTGTCCTTTTATTTTGAAAATTAATAAAAAAATTTTTTTTAAAAAAACAATGATATCTAAAAAAAAAAAGCCATGGACGTTTTGCTGGAAGAAAATGCATTCCAGAAACCCTTTCGCTGCTTCAAAAACATTTGTAATTTGTATATTTAACTTACTTATATCAATCAGCCACTCACAGAATCACCAACTTTTTGTCTTCTGTTATTAATGACATCATTCAGATTGTATCAACTATCTTGCGGCCTCACTCCATTAGCAGGAAGGGTCGAGTGAAACATTGTGGAATGAACACAAGCTTATTTCAAGCACTCTACTCACCTTTCGTCTTTCACCGCCGATTCCCCTCCATTGTTCTGCTTTTTTCACAAGGTAGCTTAACTCTTGGAGAGAGATTTCCAGGTCACATGGGACAAAGAAAGAGGTCTCATCACCTCGAATCCTCTGGAGCAAATCTAATAGCCAGCTTTCATTGTATAACCTAAACAAGAAGGAAAACCTTTTTTTTAAAACCCGTCTGCATATACTGGTGCTCCCTTTTGCTTTAATGCTCTTTCAGTTTATCCATTTAAAGGGAAAACTTATTTGTGTGACTGTTTGTATTTCTAATAAAAAATAAAGTTGCACTTTAGCTTGTGGAAGAACACTGCTTGATATCTGACGCACTGAATGCGTGCATTTTTACTTAGAAATAAGTGCAGTAGGTGCATATTGCAAATACACACATTCATTTACAGTGTGTAGAGCGGGTAGAGTGCAGTATTGCAGGCCACTAAAGCTGACTGCTAGATCTGCAGGTCAGCGGTTCAAATCTCAGCACCGGCTCAAGGTTGACTCAGCATATGCACAAAATTATTGACTCAGCATATGCACAAAATTGGAAGCTGAATAAAATTCCAGACGAAAGAGAAATATTACGTAAGATTTTAGATTGTGCTGAAATGAATAGGTTTGCTTTAAAACTTAAAGATAAAGAGGAGTGTGATTACTAACACCAACATTTTGTCTTCTGTTATTAATGACATCATTCAGATTATATCAACTATCTTGCGGCCTAACTCCATTAACAGGAAGGGTCGAGTGAAACATTGTGGAATGAACACAAACTTTCTGGGGAAAGGTTTATGAATGGTTGGAAATTAAAAATAATTGAGAAGTATTTTCTTGAAGAAATACATGATGATTTAATTTCAATCTATTAAAGACCCAGATGACGAAATAAGGATTGGTGGCAGCATTGGATAAGGACTTAACAAAGAGATGAAAGGATTAAATTAGATATTGAGTTAAGATGTTAAGATGCTTATGTTTTATTATAAATAGAAAAAGGGAATATAAGGGACTAGATTTCATAATATTGTTATCTGCAGATGAAATATATCTCATGTGTAGTTAATTTTAATTAACCTAGCAAAGAAGAGGATAAAAAGTACATATTGAAAGTATTATTAGCATTTTTTTCTCTGAATGTTTAACATATCAAAGAAATATCATTAATTATTATTTTAAGCATTGATTCTGTGTTTTTTATTGCTCCTGTTGTTTTATTGTATGTCGAAGAAAAATAACGAAAAAATTTATACCCAAAGGTCGACTCAGCCTTCCATCCTTCCGAGGTGGGTAAAATGAAGACCCAGATTGTGGGGGCAATATGCTGGCTCGGTTTAAAAAGTGCTATTGCTAACATGTTATAAGACACCCTGAGTCTAAGGAGAAGGGTGGCATTAAAAAAAATTGAATAAATAAATAAAATAAATAATTTTAAAAATATAGTTATGCCGAGAGGTTGGTTCCTACTGGTGATGTTTGGTGCATGTGCACGGGTTGTTGCCCGCCGATGACACAATTTTGGCATAACAGCCCCAGTGCTGTCATTGCCGGTCTATGCATGTCGCCATCTCTCTTTTTTTGTAATTTTCACTGATTTTTGGGATCTTTGAGCATGCGTGGAAGTAAAATTGTCCCTCTGTGCATGTACAGAAGTAAAGTTGTATACGGGGATGTGCTCGCATATGAGTGTAGCAAATGTGCATGCGCAAAACATTGCAATGCACACTGGTAGGAAAAGGTAAGAGGAACCCGCCCCTGGTTATACCACAGAACTGTGTTTGGTCTTTAAAGTGTCACAGAAACATAGAAGGTTGATGGCAGAAAAAGACCTCATGGTCCATCTATTATGCCCTTATACTATTTTTTGTATTTTATCTTAGGGTGGACATATGTTTATCCCAGGTATGTTTCAATTCAGTTACTTTTGAAGAAACCACATCAGCTGAAGGTTTGTTCCAAGCATCTACTACTCTTTCAGTAAAATAATATTTTCTCACGTTGCTTCTGATCTTTCCCCCGACTAACCTCAGATTGTGCCCCCCTGTTCTTGTGTTCACTTTCCTATTAAAAACACTTCCCTCCTGAACCTTATTTAACCCTTTAACATATTTAAATGTTTCGATCATGTCCCCCCCTTTCCCTTCTGTCCTCCAGACTATACAGATTGAGTTCATTAAGTCTTTCCTGATAAGTTTTATGCTTAAGACCTTCCACCATTTTTGTAGCCTGTCTTTGGGCCCATTCAAAGACGGGCTACAAAAATGGTGGAAGATCTTAAGCATAAAACTTTGTATTTTTAGAGCTTTGTATTTAGAAATAACATTTCTTTGAAGCTAAAGTAAATGAATTCATTATTCACCACAGTCACTACATGTTGCAGTTAATAATCAGAAAACCTCTCCAGATTCCTAAGAGATCAGTAACGGGCGTAAATGCGCCTCCCATCCCCTGTCCTATTGTCTCTCCTATACCTCATATATCTTTTCTTCTATTCCTATATCTCTTCTTCTTCTATTCTTCCATTGATATATTCACTACGACTATATCCTCTGTAGCCTTCTTTGTGTTTTGGACTAACTAACTAATTAACTAACTAACTAACTAACTAACTAACTAACTAAATAAATAAATAAATAAATAAATAAATAAATGCATAAACAAACAAACAAATAAATAATTTTTTTTTTAATTAATCATATCTATAGCTAGTATCTAGTATATACTGTAGGTATCTAGTATGTAATAGAAAAAACAGTATTTATTTATTTAACGATATAAGTACAATAAAAATAAATAAGAATAGTAAAAGAAGTCGAACAGTTAGCTAAACTTAAAACATAACAAACTAAAAAAAATGCATGAAGGAGAAATAATTTAATAATAATAATAATTTATTATTAAATCTAAATCTAATAAATAAATATGTATGCCACCCCTAATTTATTATTAAATCTAAATCTAATAAATAAATATGTATGCCACCCCTCTCCGCAGACTCGGGGCGGCTCACAGCAATAATAATAACAGTATAACAAATCTAATACTTAAAAACATCTAAAACCCATCATTAAAACCATGCAACACAATCATATCATACATAAACTACATAACCCTTGGGGGTATCTCAATTCCCCCATGCCTGGTGACATAGGTGGGTCTTAACCAATTTATAAAAGTCAAGAAGGGTGGGGGCAGTTCTAATCTCTGGGGGGAGTTGATTCCAGAGGGCTGGGGCTACCACAGAGAAGGCTCTTCCCCTGGGGCCCGCCAGACAACATTGTTTAGTCGACGGGACCTGGTGAAGGCCAACTCTGTGGGACCTTATCGGTCGCTGGGATTTGTGTGGCAGAAGATGGTTCTGGAGGCATTCTGGTTTTCTAGAAAACTCTATCAGACAGTTATTGTGCTGATTAATAGTCTTAATATAGAAGTGCTCTTGTTATAACATGGAAATTAAACTTCACTTATGTTGTCCAACTACGATTCATAATTCCTTCTTGGATGCTTTGACTTGAAGATTCTTTCTAAAATACAACAAATGTGAGACGTTATTCATATTAACAATGTAACTTGATTTCCCACTTACTGGATGAGAATAGACTTTTCCAATTATATTTGCTTGGTTAATGAAATATTTTTAATTATGGATTTTTTTTAATTTGGCCTGATTATTTCCAGCTTCCTGTCATTTTCTATATGATGTTTTAAACTGTATGACAGATTTCTATCTTTAATTTCCCATTGAGGAAATTTAAAAAAGCATAGCTTGGCTATAGTCACCCCTTCAAAAGAAACATCCAGAAATATGTGCCTCTTGCCACATTTTTGCCCTTGCTTTGTCCTTGTCTTGGGAGATAGAGTGATCATAATATTTGACAATCCAGCCCTATCCAAATAGATTCTAGGATAGGATATAAGAACAAACAGCAATGAACAGTCTGAATATCACCAATGAATAATCTAAAACATTTTGGACACCATTAAACTAATCTGATCTCTACTACAACAAGGCTGCTCTGTTTTCCTAAACTCTAATGCTAAGAAAAGGGCCATCCAAGCCTCCTACGTCCCCCAAAATAGACACTGCCCTGAACAGATTGTCCCACATCTCTTATGATGGGGAGTTATCCATAATCCGCTTTCATTTTATGGCCAGACTAGATGTCCATCTTTGACTTTGGCATACAAAATTCTTGGAGAACGCCAACATAAAACTACAGCAAGGGTCTAGAATGATCTAGACAAGAATACAAAATCAATAGTAGATGGTTCCAGTTTATAAATTATGCCAATAACTATATTTGTATACTTTTTCCAAAATGTAGGTTAAATAGTTTGCTTTTACTAGCTGGTAATGCATGATTGATTGATTGATTGATTGATTGATTGATTGATTGATCAGTTTATGTTGAATCTAAAGTATATTTTTCATACCTCTTTTATTCCTTACTGTTTATTTATTTATTTATTTATTTATTTATTATTGTTGCATTTATTTGCAAGAATAACTTTTCATGGTTGATTAATTCGTAGAAGCTAAGCTTGATATAACAGCCTGTAGAGTATAGATTGTGAACCTATTGACCTTCAGAAATAGTTGATCTAAAACTCCTAAGAGCTCATAATGTTGGCACACCAGTTAGAGATGTTAAATAATAATTTGTTTGTACCTGAGAAGCCACAGGTTCTCTATCCCTGAATTCCATACAGACTTAATTCAGTATGACACATTCCTACTGAATATTGTATGGAGTTGTCAACTGATTCTCTTAAACTGTCAGCTTCATTCTGGCTTGTGGGAGGAACCTGTACAGCCAAGAATCAATCAGAAAATAATCAACTATAATGGAGGTAGATCAAGTTTTTAAACTGGTGATTCGCCATTTCAAAAATAAGAATTGCGTACATCCCAAGTTAATTTTATCTATAAAAAATCATTTGGCTGTGATATGCATAGAAGTGTAAATGAGCAATAGATGTAAAGTTTATGCATGAAAAGATGCTTATGTGCACATTAAACCTAAATATATGTGTACAGTTAGATGTGTCTGTAGCCACTCAGAAATAAATTTATCAATAGACAGTTCAGTTCACAATAACAAAAAAGATTATTTTTTTTCAAATTCAGGTATAATTATAATTTATGCTCTGAGTTTTCCATGCCATAATATGCTTAGAAAGCTGTAATGTAACCAGTTTTGCTATGCATTCTTGGTTTCATTGTTCTGTTGCAAGAATTTTGAAAGATACATTGTCCAATGAAATACACTTTTCTTTATTGTAAAACATTATGGGAAAATTGATTCAAAAGGAAAAGATATTGTTGATGATCTTCCACCTGTTCCTTAGACAATAAAGATGATCATAATATTCTGATTGAAAATCTGCCTTACGAATATTTTAATTTAAATTAATTTTCTTAAGTAATAAATGACAGCAGCTAAAACATATAAAACCATATGAAACTATGAAGTCAGTGATGAAGAAGACATTAACATCTACAAAAAATGAATTAATTAGGCTGCCAATACTGTACTTTGCATAATGCTTCCAGGAATGGGGATGATTTGAAATCCTTTGATAGGCTGTTAGATTGCCCATGTATTCCTCAAAGCTAAGAGCAAATGTGCAAAATTTGCCACCCTCAAAGCAATCTTTTTATGGAGATTCTCAGTCATCCAAGTCACTTGGAGGTTTATCTGTGTCCTCAATGTCACCTAAGTAGTGCTCCTAGTTCCTGTAATCTGCAATTATTTTTTTTCTGGAAATTCATTTCTACCCCACTCCATTGAAAGAGTGTTTTAGGTATCCCAAATTTGATAGCTAAAAGTCTGTAGAGATTCTCAGTCATCCAAGTCGTGGCTGTCCCAAATGTACTTTTTCAAAAGATAACTGACTTTGCCTGAATTCAGCAGTGAAGCACAGCTCCACAACACAGTCCTTTCATCAGTTCCAAGAAGGTTTCACACCATTTCACACTACTCAGGTGAACCTGAGGACACAGACAAACCTTCAAGTGGTTTCAACGAGTCTCTATGCAAATGGCAAATGGCCACCTGTCTGCAAGGAATATAAATCTTACCATTCCCCATCATCTGGTCAGAGCTTAGTGGATGAGAAGTGAAATAACTTCAAAGAGAAACAAGAAATAATAATAATTTAATAATTTATTAGATTTGTATGCCGCCCCTTTCCGAAGATTCGGGGCAGCTCACAACAGTAATAAAAACAGTATAGCAATGGGACGAATCTAATAATAAATATATAAAAAGTCCAGTTGCCTCTTCAAAGAGCACCTTTGGGACAATCATGGCCTGGATGACTGTACAGACATTTAGCTATCAAATTTGGGATAGCTAAAACACTCTTTAAATGGAGTGGGAGTAGAAATGGATTTCCAGAGGAAAAATTGCAGATTACAGGAACCAGAAGCTTCTCGGATGAGAAGCGAAACATCTTCAAAGAAAAACAAGAAAGCCCAGTTGCCTCTTGAAAAAGCACCTTTGGGACATCTTATTAGCCTTACTTTCAATATATGACTAGTGATGGGTGAACCAAACTTGCACAATTCGGGTCCGTACCGAATTTTGCAGTGTTTGGTATGCCGAACACGAACCTGAAATTTTTTGAAACTTCGGGCAAAGTTCGGGGTCGTGTTCGGCGTTTGGAGCTTTGACGTCACTGGCAGGTTGCTAAGGATACCAAGATGATCACTTCCTGGATTCCATGGAATCCAGGAAGTGATCACCTTGGCGTCCTTAGCAACCTGCCAGTGACGTCAAAGCTCCGCCCCCAAAATCTCTTCATGGGAGGGATTCCCCAGCTCCTTCCAAGGGAGGTCTTCATGTAAAAATAAACTAAGGTGCATCTTACAGTCTGAAAAATACAGGTAATCAAAATACAGAATTGGGCAACTGATTCATACTCATGATGAATGTATTCCCTGGGGCCGTGTGATCACTTTTGTAACCTTCAGTGTCAATGGGGAAGTCAGATTCACTTCATCCCTGTGCTACTAACTTAACAACTGCAGTGATTTACTTAACACTTAATAACTGGGGCAAGAAAAGTCATGAAATGGGGCAAAACCCACTTAAGAAATGTCTCACTTAGCAACAGAAATTTGGTGCTCCATTATGGTCGTCAATCAAGGACTACCTGTGTTTTTTTTCTACAGGCTTCCTATGGGAGATACAGGACTTACCTGAGCCAATACAGATGCAGTGTTGCAGATGAAAATAAAAACAGGACGGCATAAAGCAACACGGTGATCAATGCTCCAGGAATTCCAGTCTGCTCAGTTCTTAGAAAAAGCCAATAAAGCTTGGCACAGTCTGCAGTGGGATTATCAGGAGTGTAATGAAGTCGCTGAAATTAAATGAAAAGGATCGGGGTAAGAAAACAGCAAGGGTGAGAAATAGTACCAAAGGTTTGCAAAGTATTGCTATACCAGTGCTTGTTGTAGCTCCACCAATAAGGGTCCATTAAGGACTTCTTGATGGCTCCTTGATAGGTATTTTTTTCACCTTTTTACATTCCTCTATTTTTTTTATTTACTATTCTTTAAACCAGTACAGTCCTGATGTTGTATGATGAAAACACAATTGTGGTCAGTTATTTAAGCATCATGGGGATGAAACAGATTTCTCCGATGTCTATCTGCACTTGAAATGTCTTTTTTTGCAGCACAAACCTCTGCACTTTATTTTAAAATAGGTTCCAATCTCATTGACTTTAGTGCAATTTAATCTTAAGTACTCCCAACACTGTAATGGAAGCTAATTGTAGGGACAATTTGATTCGGTGGATAAAATGCTGTATTTTTCTCTGTACAACCCAGCTGTGTTTTCATCTTGGGAACACCAGGCATATTTTAGGTTCAGGACTCAAGACATAATACAATTATTTTTCATACCCGGTGTTCTGCCGGGCTCTCTGGAAGGAGCCTCCCGAAAATTCAAGGGTACAAATTGCAGACACACACACACGTTTGAAAATTCAAAACAATGTTCTTTATCACAAAATTCAAAATAAACTAAGCACTCTTTTTGTATTGCAAAGAGCACTCATCCCAAAACAACGGGGTACTCTGAACAATTTCCCTCAGTCATTAAGTACTTAGCTAGCAACTGTGAAGAAACTTCACACCCCTTCTTCTTCCAACAAAGTGAGACACACACAGACACACGCTGCTCTGCTTTGGTTTCAAAGGCATGAAAAAATCAACAAAGTCCAGAAAACAGCAACACACGATTCCTGAAGAACTGCAATCAGATACTCTTTCACAACGGCCAAACCCACACGCTGCTATTTATAGCAGCAGCCCTAATTACTGGAGCCCCACCCAACCACAGGTGGCCTCATTTTCTCTTGTAATAATCCTTTAGTTGTTGTCTCCTATGCATCACTCCACGCATGCGTGGATGCATCATCAATTCTTGTTCAGAATCCAAAAATGATACAGATGATTGATTTCCTCCTGGGCTGTCTGCCAAACTCCCCTCTTCTCTGTCCCTCATGCTGCCTTGGTCAGAGGAAGCTTCATCAGCAGATTCCATCGGGAGCAAAACAGGCCTGCGGCATGTGGATGTCTCCCCCACATCCATCTGCACATTCCTTGGGTCAGGAGCTGGGCCAGAGCTAACCACAACACCCGGCCAGATTTATTTCATTAAATTAGAGCCCACTTTTCCTTTTATCCTTTTACCTAGAGGGGACATGGAAGTGGGGGAACAACAATTGGTAGGATTGTCTTCACAATGAAACTGTTGTTTTTAAAAAAGTCTTTATTTGTGCATATATAAAGCTTTATATTCTGTCAATATTTGAGTGATATTAAAATGTAAGTCAATCAGAAATCTGTCTCCTGCTTAGGGTACTAAGTTGGAGGTTAGCAAGCCCACATTTGAGACCTAATGCTGCTGCTTGGCTGCATGAGCTTCTGTCATTAGCTCCATCTCCTTGATGGGGACATGGAAGGAGCCCCCATGGGCATCTCCTGGGCAACAGCTACTGCAATGTCACTGGCTAATCCTCTGAAACCAGAAGTACCTTAAATGATGCCACTGATACAAACAGGATGGGAAGGGGATCTATCTTTGCTACAATGTATTTGTGTGGGTGATTGTGGCTTCTAATATTTGAAGGACCAGAGGTGGGAGCCTCAGCAGCACAGCTGAGAGATAATAAAATATAAGTAGCTTTTCTTTCTCGCTGCCGCCATTTTGGGCCACTGCTTGTGGAGGACTTCTGAGGCAGGTTGACGGGCAGGTTTTGGTGCAAAGCCACTTTTGCTGGCTACAAACGAGGCCTATGAAACTAGAGAGAGCACACTGCCCTGCTGAAAATGGAAGGCATTTCTTCCGGCAAAAAGACCAAATTTCTACTTGGACAAAAAATGTACCTATATCTATAAGGCCAAAAACAACGTAGTGACTCCCAATAGGACCAGACTCATCTGGGGAAAGGTGACCTGTGCCCACGGAAACAGCGGCATAGTGCAAGCCAAATTCCACTCCAACCTGCCCGCCAAAGCCATTGGTCACCGGATCAGAGTGATACTGTATCCATCCAAAGTCTAAATGTACACTGCAAATAAAATTGAAAGTATATTTCATAGAAACATAGAAACATAGAAGACTGGCGGCAGAAAAAGACCTCATGGTCCATCTAGTCTGCCCTTATACTATTTCCTGTATTTTATCTTACAATGGATATATGTTTATCCCAGGCATGTTTAAATTCAGTTACTGTGGATTTACCAACCACGTCTGCTGGAAGTTTGTTCCAAGGATCTACTACTCTTTCAGTAAAATAATATTTGCTCACGTTGCTTTTGATCTTTCCCCCAACTAACTTCAGATTGTGTCCCCTTGTTCTTGTGTTCACTTTCCTATTAAAAACACTTCCCTCCTGAACCTTATTTAACCCTTTAACATATTTAAATGTTATTTTTTCTTTTAAAAAAAAGAAAGATAATAAAATAAGTAAGCTGTCCAGCTTATGAAAATTATTTTTTGAAAGTTGATTTTAAAGAATACGAGTTGAAGCTAAAAAGAATCTCGTGTCCAGCTATGAATCCTTAAATAAGCAACAGAATCCAAGGTTTCGAGTAAAGATGTGAGAAGAAATGGAGGACGTCACTTATTTACAGTAACGAGAAATTTCCAAGGGCGAAGTTTAAAGAAATGTGGTATAAGGGAGGGGGAGAAGCTATTATAGGATTAGGTCACTGAAGAAAACTTCCTTACAAATTAGAAACCATAACAAGTATATTTAACCCCAGAACTATATGTTCAGATCAATCCCATGCCTAAACTATAGCAATCAGTTGTGTTTCTATTCAGAGCAGTAGATTCATATTGATGGGTTAAAAGTTCTAGAATTTAAACAGCATTCTCTTGCTTTAATTTAAACTTTATTTAATTATGCAAAGAAAATCTCAAATACAAACTTCAGTCTTATATTTTTAAAACAGGAAACAAAGTGGAATTGCTTCAGAGTTTTCCTACAAACTTGTTATCAGTAACAGGCGTATGAGGGTTATGTCACACTTTATATTTAAAAGAAAACAAAGCGAAGTATATTAGTAATGAAGAAAAAACTGACAATGTTATAATATTTCATTGAATCATTACTAATTGGATCTTCGCATTATCGTGAAAGAGTAAGCTTTTTAGTGACTCCATTTAACCTGGTTATCAAACCAACTTCCTCCTGGTTCAGACCAGGTCTAAAGAACCAGTAATAACTTGGTGGCCTGGTCACTAGAACCGGCAGCGAGCCAGGCCTGCCACACTCCTGAGCCGGTGTTCCCAGCCATGGGTGCCACCATATTGTTTTTTTATCTTCTTTATAAAAGAACTGTGCGTGCAGGCATGCCCATGTGGCATGCCCCTAAGTGAACCAGCAGCGGGAGAAACAAGAACCCACCCCTGGAACCAACCCATTTTCTGGGTTTACCTAATACATTAAACCTTAATTTAATCAAACAGAAAGACTTTACAGATGCAAAAATAGCAATTCCAACCAAGTCTAATGTAACGAATGACCAAATTGAACAGGTCCAAAGACGGGCTACAAGAATGGTGGAAGGTCTTAAGCATAAAACCTATCAGGAAAGACTTAATGAACTCAATCTGTATAGTCTGGAGGACAGAAGGAAAAGGGGGGACATGATCGAAACATTTAAATATGTCAAAGGGTTAAATACGGTTCAGGGGGGAAGTGTTTTTAATAGGAAAGTGAACACAAGAACAAAAGGACACAATCTGAAGTTAATTGGGGGAAAGATCAAAAGCAACGTGAGAAAATATTATTTCACTGAAAGAGTAGTACATCCTTGGAACAAACTTCCAGCAGACGTGGTTGGTAAATCCACGTAACTGAATTTAAACATGCCTGGGATAAACATATATCCATTGTAAGATAAAATACAGGAAATAGTATAAGGGCAGACTAGATGGACCATGAGGTCTTTTTCTGCCGTCAGTCTTCTATGTTTCTACGTTTCTATGTTTCTAAGTTTTTAAATAAATCTAATTGTTTGATCATATCCAGTGCTTTGATACATGATTCTCTCTGGTGCTCCTATGTCCACATGCGAAAAGAGATTATTCTTGAAACTTCACTTCCAGTGATATATAGTCATTCCAAGACTAAATGGGAAGCAAGGATGCCTCCAGCAAAATGGAGGTTAGACAATCACAAGTAACTATTGCAACTCTCCCAATGAAAATGCAAACCTATTGAGGCACTTTCATTCTCTACTTTTCCCTACCACTAAATCTTTCTAAGTTCCCATTAGAAAGCTTGTCAGGGAAGAAGAGAATTGTCAGGCTCAGATTTCAGATTCTTCTTAGCTTTCAGTCTGATCTCATCTTTCTTTGGATTCACGGATAGTCGTGATAGATATATATATATATTTTAAAAGTTGGCACCTAATCTTATAGGTTTATTATTATCATAATCAACCAACATTGAATGTAAGCAAATACCAAATACTCCAGGCAACAAATAAAATGTGCAATATCAAACTTGGAGGTGACAGCTTTGTAAGACATCCAAGGATCAAAATCAAATGGTTGTTAATATTGTCAAAGCAGTCTGTATTAAATAAAGCAATCAAAAATGAATAAACCTATGGTTATTTATGATCCACTAAGATTTCAAATATTTACAGGGCAAAACTTCACTGTTTCTTTTCTAAAATACACTGTCAGGTGAGCTATATCATTTCCTTTAATAATAAAAAATGAGAGTGAGTCCAGAGGGGGCCCTATTTTCCAAGACTATCACTCTGTCTGCTTTCATAAGCACTAAGTCCACTTAAAATTTAAAAGATATTAGATCATTAGAATAGTTCATGTCATATTACCACAACATAATACTTTTAAAATGCTTGATCTAAAATAAATTGATTGGCAAGTAATCTAAAATAGCAGCTCAAAGAATGCCAAAGGCGGGAAACAAAATTGCTAATACAAATATGGAAAACACATGTAAAGGATTCAGTTTCATTTTGAAATAGAATATGTCTTTTTTGCGTGGTATTCAGTGAAATGTGTTCCTTGTGAGAATAATTTCTGATGGAGAATATTGGCAAGTTTGTCACAAGACAGCAAAATGTTTTATTCAGAACTTTTCCAATTAATCAAATGAGAAGTGGTTTGGGACATTCAAATCCTAGATCTTTGAAACATATTCACCGATCTTTCATATTATTATTATTATTATTATTATTACTATTATTATTATTATTATTATTATTATTATTATTTATTAGATTTGTATGCCGCCCCTCTCCGTAGACTCGGGGCGGCTCACAGCAATGAAAAAAATACAATGACAAATCTAATAGTTAGAATCTAAAATAACAATAATACATTTAAAAAGTCTAAAAAACAAGAAACCCCAATATATAAAAACATACATACAGTCATATCATACACAGAAAACTACATAGGCAGGGGGAGGTGTTTCAGTTCCCCCACACTTGACGACAAAGGTGGGTTTTAAGGAGTTTACGAAAGGCAAGGAGGGTGGGGGCAGTTCTAATCTCTGGAGGGAGCTGACTCTAGAGGGTCGGAGCCACCACAGAGAAGGCTCTTCCTCTGGGTCCCGCCAAATTACATTGTTTAGTTGACGGGACCCGGAGGAGACCAACTCTGTGGGACCTAACCGGTCGCTGGGATTCGTGCGGCAGAAGGCGGTCTCGGAGATAACCTGGTCCGGTGCCATGTTAATATAACAAAGACTCATTATAGTATCTGTAAGGCAAAGTTGATCTCCTGACATCAACCACAATTTAAAAAATGTTTAGCTATAATTTGTAAAATTGATCTATTGTAAAGCAACCTGATGTTGTTGGTATTTTTTTTAAATTGTATTGTGATTGGAGAGAGAAATAAAAAAAATTCTTTGCTGGAAAAAAAAAGTTTAGCTATCATTTGTTCAAATTAATCTGAAAAATTCTCAGTGAAATGTAATAGTTTCTATGATCACCATGTGCAATTCTTAGCAGTTCAAAAATCTGGTAATAAATTTATCTTCCAGGAATTAAGAGTCTTCAGCTCTACTGTGGTTTACAATGCCCAAGTACTCCGGAAGAGATACAAGGCAATTCATAGAGGGAGTAACCCTAGAACTGAATGGAAAAGTAATACAAAAGCCTGGACAAATAAGAGAACAACAGACATCCTTTAGCAGTCTCTGTGAACTTGAATATCTTATTGCCCTCACATATAAGCCCGTTACCAATTCTACTTTAAAAATAAAGCAAATAAATAACCACCTTCTAAGACTGGTCTTCTCCTGTTTCTTCTCTTCCTTCCAAAACCATTGCAAATAATTTTGCTAACTCAGATTTAAATATTAACACCCCACAAAAATGGTGGATCTGTAGCTCACCAGATGTTGCCATTAGATTTGATAGAAATGCCCGACCGGCGGCATAAACTGCCAGCCGAAATTGCCCCCGGAGCAGGGGGACGCTGCTGGCGGCCCCACGGAGCAAGGGGAGGTCCTTGATCACCCTATTTAAGGGCGATCCGAACAGGACCTCCTCCTTGCCTGGCTGCCCCGAGAAGAGAACACCCGCCCACCCTCCGCTATCAACAGTGTGTCCTTAGGAGGTCGCTTTGGGGCAGAATAGGAATTTTTTGCGGCCTCCCCTTTAGAGGCGGCCGTTTTTTCGCCTATTCCACACTGACTGTACGAATGGATTGGTTAGGGGGTGCGGCGCATGTAGATTTCAGACTAGGCCTCCCTTTGGTCACTGGGGTTTGGCAGGTTAGGGGCGGAAATGGGCAGTAGGAGTGACTGCGCATGCTCCTTTGGGCATCCTTTTAAAGGGTGATGGACTGCCTGTCTCCAGGAATTAGAGGTTAGAACAACGTCGGGGATTGGAGAGAGGATGTCCATGGGAATCACCGGATCCAATTTCCTTTGGGGGATTGGAGGGTGAGCTCCTCCCACATGACAAAGGGGCATGGCTTGGATCCAGGTGAAGGTGGCTACCTTCATCTGGTTCAGCAAGGAGTTTTTGCCCATGTTGCCAAGGAAGTTTCTGGCAGGAATTTCCACCCTGTTAGTTTTTGGCCTCTGCAGGTCCTTAGTTATAGTTGAATTTAAATATTTAAATTTACGTATTTAAAGTTACATTATTTAAATTTATGCTAATTTAATAAAATGACTCTTTATTTAATCCACAATATGTCTCAGCGTCTTTACTCCGCTTCCGGAGCAAATCCTGTGAAAGTATGTAGACTGACTGATTTATACTTTCCTTAACTTACATTCACATCGGTCCAGGAGTGAAAGGCTCCTGGTTCACTCATGCCTATTGGTCACTGGAGAGCCGGTCGCGAAGAGAGTGCAAGGCTCTGCCCACCCTCCCAAATGCTGCCATTTGGGTTCTTTTAGCCTCTACGCATGCAAAAAGAATTCTGTGCATGCTCAGAGGGTAAAAGAACCCAAATGGTGGCATCCAGCAGGGTGGGTAAAGCGTCACGTTCCCTTTGCGACTGGCTCTCCAATGACCAATAGGCACGAGCAAACTGATAGGCATTTCACCCTTGCATAGGTCTGGTCTTTGTTGACTTATAATTTTGTCCTTTGCTGCATTTTGTTATTTTGTGAGGGAGCCCAAGATATGGGGTAACATGAATTCAAAATATCTTGATAATGGCTGAACACATACTGTATATGTGAAAGAAAGAAATGAGAAATATATTAGATGGGTTTGAGGGATATGCAGATGTCTGGAGAGCTACACCTAAGAACTAGTTATGTAACTTTCTTAGACCAATTCTAAGACGGAGTCAACCATTGTGGATGAGCAACATCAGAAGACTTGATTTCAAAAGATGTTTACTTGAAGCCTAGGGATCATGATCAAGGACTTGAAATGTTTCTGAAAGGATCTCTTTGCTGATATATTCCTGGTTTTCTCCTCTTTATTCACCACTTTTTGCCTAATCATCTCCTAATTTGCCAACCAATAAGTTAACAGTTGCATGTTGGTAAGTTATTGTTTGCATTTATCTTTTGAAACAATGTTCGTTTAAGAAGGGGTAATTGTTTCCCATAAAACATTTACTATTATTTTGTTGAATGAAATTACACCCAAACTAACGTTAAGCAAAACATTTAGCTGCAATTTTGCTTCTCTGTGGTTTTATTGCTATAATTTGCTAAAAGGAAAATTTAGCTGGGGGTTTCCAGTTAGCCTAAAAAAGAGCAAAAAAAGTGTTTCGGGAATTGATAATAGGTTTCCTTGGCTGCATCCCTAGCAACATACTTGGCACTTATTCAGAACCTGATAAGATTGAACTTACAACACTCTAGACTCAAGTAATATCTGATGCAAAATCGTTGTATCTTGTTGCATATACTCTAGCATGAGAGCAAAGTTCTATAGGATCCATAAAGTAGGACACAAAGAAATTGAGGATTAATCTCAGCATCTCTGGCCTTTCGTGCAACAGGTCTATCTGTGTTTGTGGATACATCACTTTTGGGACAATAACTTGAGTCTACCCTGGTAATCAGCCTAGTCACAAGCAACATAAAATACAAACTTTATTGGATACATTAAATGCACACTAAGGAGATAAGGAGCAAGTGAATAAAATTAAGATTTAACCATTGGATTTAACAAAGTAGAATTTCCAGCATCTCTTACTTCTAATCATTTTGGTTACACAAATAATAGCTATAGTTCAACTGTATCCAGAAAGCCCCGAGTGCCATTCTCTACCTGGTTTTTTTTAAATTTCAGGTGATGCACCTGAAATGTAATTTATGAATAAATTAATCCAGTATCCATGAATACGCTCTTTCCTAAAAAGAATAGAAAACATTTATCAAGCATTCCTTGTGTGCCAATATCTAAACAAAATATGCGTCATTTCCACACTTAAAAATTGAAAATATTGTACTAATGTATTAAGATCGAAAGACAAGGAAGAACAAAGAATCTAACATGAATAATTATAAGGCAAATTTATTTCCTAAATATTCCAGTGTATCTTTGGATAGCAAAATATCCTCAAAATTTAGCTGAACTTGCAGCTAACAATGTAAAGTTTGCTTGTTTACTTGAATCACAAGCCAATCTTATCTCATGGGGGAATTTTCCTCCAATTAACTATTAGAGTAAAAGAAGTCCAATTGACAATTAAGGTCCAAGTTTGATAGGAACCAAAACATCCTTTCCTCAATCTATTTTCCTTGAACTGCTTTTACTTCAAGGCATTGATTATGTGGTAGAAAAGTATTCAGGTAATGAGTCAATTTGGCTCAGTTTTTATCCTAGGAAACATGGTTAGAGGGGGAAAAGCTATCAATGATGACTGGCTAGTCTTTTAGAACCTTAATACAATCAACAATATATTGCTGGATGAAATACTAAAGATAAAATCCAGCATAATAAACATAATTCAATATGTTATCCACATATCTTAGGCTTTGATTGGAAAGAGAAAGATTTCCTTAAAAATACAATTTGGTTCCCTAAACCAGAGGTTTCCAACCTTGGCAACTTTATGAGGTGTGGACTTCAACTCCCAGAATTCCTCAGCTGGCTGGCTAAGGAATTCTGGGAGTTGAAGTCCACACCTCATCAAGTTGCCAAGGTTGGAGACCTCTGCCCTAAACTATTGCATTGCTTCTGAGACTGCTACAATCATTTGCATGCTTCATTAAAATATCGGTTTTATATGTATTCACTTTATATCCATTGAGTATAATGAATCACTACCAATTTATTTAATTATTTTTACTTGGCCTGCTGTCAGCAGAGGTAGGATTTCATATTATTTGGTGACTCATTGAATAAAACAAACTTCCATACTGAAGTTATTTTAAGTGACTTACCCCCAGGAATGCATCCACCACAAACACTGCCAAAGGGTCTAATACTGTCCAGAATCCCCAAGTCATGATCAGCTTTGACAAGTAAAAAGGGAAGGAGTCAAACAACAGTTGACAGCTCCATCTCATCAGAATCAAAAGAAGCATCACTGTGTTCAAGGTCAAAGGTCCCACCATAACCATAGCTGTCTCTTCGCTAGCACGTACCAAAGAATTCTGGTAGCACAGGTCCACAGTATAAAGGTAGAATTGGAATCTGAATAAAAGAGATAGGGCAAAGATTCAAGATGATTATCCTTGTTAGAGCATACTAAACCAATTTCTTCCGTGATTTCTTTTATGCATTAAACATGCAAAGATGTTCCCACTAGAACTTTACTAGAATTTAATTATTATGATTTGTATTTGCATGTGCATACTTATGCACAAATGGTGAATTTAAAGTTCAAATCACAAAACATAGAAAAGGGAGTAATACAATAAAAGTCACATCTACTCAACTTTCAAAAATAAAGATGCAGTATAATAAAAAAAAGATGTGGTTTTGTTTTTTAAAAAAATCCTTTCATGCTAATAAATCCCTTTGTTCATGGAAGCTTTGGCCTTATAAAATGATAGAAACGATAAAATTGCAAATGAAATGCTTTTTGAAAAACCGAACAATTTCAGAAGTTTATAACTTTAAAGTTATCCAGATAATTTCAAATCACCTCTTTTGTAGTCTGAAAAGAATGTTGTTTACTCATTTAGAAACATAGAAACATAGAAGACTGACGGCAGAAAAAGACCTCATGGTCCATCTAGTCTGCCCTTATACTATTTCCTGTATTTTATCTTAGGATGGATATATGTTTATCCCAGGCATGTTTAAATTCAGTTACTGTGGATTTACCAACCACGTCTGCTGGAAGTTTGCTCCAAGGATCTACTACTCTTTCAGTAAAATAATATTTTCTCATGTTGCTTTTGATCTTTCCCCAGCTAACCCTTGTTCTTTTGTTCACTTTCCTATTAAAAACACTTCCCTCCTGAACCTTATTTATCCCTTTAACATATTTAAATGTTTCGATCATGTCCCCCCTTTTCCTTCTGTCCTCCAGACTACAATTTACATTTGTAATCACAAAGCATCATAACTGTGTCTTCCAGAGGTTCCACATCACATCTCAACCCTGACTATACCAGTAAGTGATATGGAAGCCAACGTAGTGAATCGCTTGACCTATACTCTTAAATTGATTCAAATCAGGGGTGGGTTCCCCCACAGTTTGGACAAGATCACCCGAACCATTAGCAACCCGCTGGTGATGTGATGATGGCATCATGGATAAGGTTTGGTCAGTGTTGATCCAAAAGGCGCAACCAGGGGTGGGCTAACTGCAACGCTCTCTACATGGGGCTACCTTTGAAGAGTGTTCGGAAACTTCAGATCGTGCAAAATGCAGCTGCGAGAGCAATCATGGGCTTCCCTAAATATGCCCATGTTACTCCAACACTCCGCAGTCTGCATTGGCTGCCGATCAGTTTCCGGTCACAATTCAAAGTGTTGGTTATGACCTATAAAGCCCTTCATGGCATCGGACCAGGATACCTGCGAGACCGCCTTCTGCCACACGAATCCCAGTGACCGGTTAGGTCCCACAGAGTTGGCCTTCTCCGGGTCCCGTCGACTAAACAATGTCATCTGGTGGGACCCAGGGGAAGAGCCTTCTCTGTGGTGGCTCCAACCCTCTGGAACCAGCTCCCCCCAGAGATCAGGATTGCCCCCACCCTCCTTGCCTTTCATAAACTTCTAAAAACCCACCTCTGCCATCAGGCATGGGGGAATTGAAACATCTCCCCCTTGCCCATGTAGTTTTTGTGTATGATTCGATTGTGTGTTGTTTTTTATATATTGGGGTTTCTTTTTTGGACTTTTAATCTAAAACTGTAACCTAGATTTTAAAATATTAGATTTGTTACTATGTATTGTTCTTCACCATTGTTGTGAGCCGCCCCGAGTCTGCGGAGGGGGCGGCATATAAATCCAATAAATCTAATCTAATCTAATCTAATATTCCCGGCCCTACTGGAACAGGCCAGGAGCATGCCCCCACATCTGCCCATGCGCATGTGAGATTTCCAGGGACCCGGAACCCAGAAATAAGCAAAAACAAGTTTTTTGCTTGCGGAAGCAAAAAAAGTGGTAATTTTTTACCGGAATCGCTCCAGTTGCGTGTACATGACACGTGCATGCCCAATGGCATTGGAGTGAGCCTACATGAATGGCAGTTCTGGCAATTCCAGCTGCTGCCCATCACTGGGCGCAACCATCTTTTCTGGGGAATTTTTGGTGAATTTTCCCATTTTTGGATGGCTTCTCCTCTTCTGCTGCTGCCCACCCCCCAGGTTAATACTGACCTTTATTTCTTCCCCCAAAGCACAGCTGATCAGCTCCTCAGCTGTGTTTCAGGCTGAATCCTGCTACTGAGCATGTGCGGAACTAAAATTGCATGAGGGGATGCGCACTTGCTCGTGTGTGCACATGAAACATTGCAATGAGGACCGGTGGTGAAGTTAAGTGGAACCCACCCCTGGTTCAAATGATATGTACATCTTCTTCTTAGACTTCATAAATGGGGGAACTAAGACATCTCCCCCAGGCTTTCTTATATTTTATGTTTGGTATGTATGTGTTGTATGGTTTTTAAATTGTTGGGGTTTTTTATGTAATTTTATTATTAGATTTGTTTCATTATTATACTGTTTTTTATTACTGTTGTGAGCCGCCCCGAGTCTTCGGAGAGGGGCTGCATACAAATCTAATTAATAATAATAATAATAATAATAATAATAATAATAATGATAATGATGATAATGATGATAATGATGATAATGATGATAATGATGATAATGATGATAATGATGATAATGATGATAATGATGATAATGATGATAATGATAATAATAATAATAATAATAATAATAATAATAATAATAATAATAAATACTTTACAACTACAGAGCCATGATCCATGCTTACTTTGTGACAGGAACTGCGAAAACGTGGAGTAAGACCCATTGACTAAAATAATGCAGATATAGACGGATAAACCAAAGGAAAGAGATTAGCAGCACACTGGACCAGAAATCCCAGGAATACCATTGTCCTCTTCCAAGTTCAAAAAAGGCGTCATATGCTCCGAAGTAGAAATGCTTGGTAAGTCTTGTGGATACTTTTACATTGATAGCAGGGTGACAGCTGTAACAAGAGAAATGATACAATGAAAGATGATGCAAAGTGCATAATTTAGAATGGATTACTGAACGGTTTCACCATAAAGGTTTAGAAATCTGAAATATAAATAGATCAAATAAAATTATCTACGGTTGACCTATCCAGATTCCTAAGAGGTCAGTAAGGGGCGAGTACAAGTGCACTAGAGTGCCTTCTGTCCCCTGTCCTATTGCTCTCCTATATCTCCTATTCCTTTCTTCTATTCCTATATCTCTTCTTCTATTCTTTCATTGATGTGTTCTATTACTATATCTTCTTTTCTATTATTTCTTAGATATATTTTACTATGAGTAACTCCTCTATAACCTTCATCATGTATTTTACTATGTGTATATAGATATATACCCACTAAAACCCTCATTATGTATTGGACTAAATAAGTAAGTAAGTAAGTAAGTAAGTAAGTAAGTAAGTAAGTAAGTAAGTAAGTAAGTAAGTAAGTAAGTAAGTAAGTAAGTAAGTAAATAAATAAATATTTATTGCTGTCTGTATATACATTTTAGATTGCTATCACTAAAGAGTAGTTACTGCTCAGTCTCACCATAAAGGTGAGCTTGCATATTAATTGCTGTCTGGATGCAAGTCTATTTTTGCTATCACCAAAGAGTAGTTTGAGGTGTCAGTTCAGTTGTAATTACATTTTAATAGAGGTATAATGGGGAGTTAGCAGAACCCAAAAGAAGAATGTTGAGCTCTAGTCAATCTTGAAGTGTAAAGATCTTTGTCTAAGTGACACTCCTGAAAGCTGAATCAGCCCACAGTACATCTAGAATTCGGTGAGCAATATGGGAAGAAGAAAAGCAAACCAGCCAATGAGAATTAGTTAATTACTGTAATGGTATGTGGGAATGGCCTTGGCAGACTGAAGGAAGAGCTGTAGACTAGACACAGTGACAAGCAGCAGCTGAGTCCACAGAAAGTTTGGGATGTGTGTCAAATGTCTGAGAATAGACCTTCCCTGGTTTCTTGGACTATAAGGGCAGGGGAGAGATGGAATGTACATTCAGACTGGCAAGATTCTGTTAATGTAACAGTACATATGCTGCAACGTCCTTCCAGTCAACGACTACTTCAGCTTCAACCGCAACAACACAAGAGCACGCAACAGATTCAAACTTAATATTAACCGCTCCAAACTTGACTGTAAAAAATATGACTTTAACAATCGAGTTGTCGAAGCGTGGAACTCATTACTGGACTCAATAGTGTCAACTCCCAACCCCCAACATTTCTCCCTTAGACTCTCTACAATTGACCTCTCCAGGTTCCTAAGAGGCCAGTAAGGGGCATACATAAGTGCACTGATGTGCCTAACGTCCCCTGTCCAATTACCTTTCCTTTTCTCATATACCACATATATTCTCTCCCTCTCATCTACTCTCTTCTTTTTACTTACTATCTATATATATATTACTTAATGTCTATTCTCTTCCATATGTATTGTATATTGGGCAAAGAATAAATAAAATTTTAAAAAATAAAAATAAAAAACAATAAATTTAAAGCTAGTATTTCTGGGTGTGCCTCTTGTCTAACTACCTCACAAAGCTGACAATTACATAGACACCAGTGAATCAAGCTTAGCTTCCAGGGACTGTACGAACAAATATTTGCCATCTTAACCGATTTACAGTAATAAATTGTTGCTTTTCTATGGACATTCCATTAATCTTTTTGATCTGGTCTACCTTTCTTACCAGATATCTTCTCCTTCACTTAATTCCTTGATTTCAAAAAATATAATATTTTTTTCTAATCCTTCATGAAGCTTCAATTTCTTTCTTGTATTATTTGGATCTCTCCAGTGTCTTCCCATGTTAGCTATCTGGTTTCATATCTATGTGTCATTATATATCCTCTTTCCCCTAGAATATATGTGTGGGTGTGGATGTGGATATGTGTAACACTCCAAGCATCCTATTAATAAACAAATATTTTAGAAATATAAGCAACAGAGAGTGGGAGGGGCAGAGAGAGCAATACTACACATGTATACATGGATGGATACGGTAGAAAGATAGATAGATAGATAGATAGATAGATAGATAGATAGATGGATGGATGGATGGATGGATGGATGGATGGATGGATGGATGGATGGATGGATGGATGGAAGGATGGATGGATGGATAATAGGTAGGTAGGTAAATATGTAGATGATGATAGATAGATAGATAGATAGATAGATAGATAGATGGATGGATGGATGGATGGATGGATGGATGGATGGATGGATGGATGGATAGATAGATAGATAGATAGATAGATAGATAGATAGATAGATAGATAGATAGATAGATGCCATAGATGCCATAGATTGAGGGTTGCCCAGAAGGTAATGCACCATTCCCCCCCCCCTCATGTTACAGTAATGGTATGAATGTGAAACTTTAGATATAAGTTATTGGAATTGTCAGGGGTACATGTGTAAATTTTGCATTTCTTAAGACATAAAGTACCTGCAGCAGTGTTTCGAAATGGCGTCTGTAAGTGATGTACGCTAAAAAGCAGTGTATCGTCATTGAATTTCTTATTGCAGAGAAAAAAATGGTGGGAACATTCACCAACATTTGTGTACAGTTTAGAGAGAATCTGCAGTCGACAGAAGTACGGTTAGTCACTGGGCCCAGAGAGTGAGACCATTAGAAGACGGTTTGGCAGAGCTCCAAGATTTGCAGCCAGAACAAGGAGTGGTACCGACAGGGCATAAATGCCCTTGTGTCTTGCTGGAGGAAGACCATAGAATGGGACGGAGATTGTGTGGAAAAATAGGGAGTGTAGAACATCATAATTTCTTGTGTGTAAATTTCATTGTGTTCAATAAATAATTGTTAATTAAAAAATGAGGTGCATTAATTTCTGGGTGACCCTTGTAGCTGTGCTAGGATTTTTGTTTCATCATCAATGAATTAAAAAGTTAATAGTTCTGTGATGTTCATTGGCACATTTTAAAAATGAAAGTGTAGGCTGGCTATGGGGGGGGGGAGGCACAAAGGAACTCACTCTGTACAACCATTTATGGATCAATGTGGTGTGATCTGCCCTTTAGTTAATTACAAAAGGTTTTTTTTTCAAAGAAAGGGAAATGGCAGACATGCAGACACAAGCTTGGCATTCTGCCTGCAAGAATCTGGAAGGTCCATTCTGATTCAAAGCTAAAAAGGCAGCCACTTCTTTGACCTTTGAAAACTTCTAACTCTTGTGTACATCTCTACTGATTAAAAGGACTAAGGCTACTCAGGCCACCAAGCAAAATAACAACATATTCATATCATGCTTTCTAAATGAAGAACTGTAAATATTCCCAGAACATAAAAGTCTTGCTAATAATGTAACGAAGCTGTGTAAATCATCATTTCAAAGTTTTCAAAACTTCAAACTCTTCTACTTTTTAAGAAGTGCTTAGTTGTCCCAATGTCTTTCCAATTAAGGTAGTCCTCAACTTACAACCATAACTGACCCTCAAATTTTGGTTATAAGTCATTGTGATTGTTAAGTGAGGAGCCTATTTGACTGCCTAGCTCAACAACCACAATCCTGGTATTTCCATTTGTGGTTGTTAAGCAACTATGCAGGTCATTAAGCCAAGCATGGGATAGCAAAAGGAGGTGAGAGCAGCCCCGAGTGGGCTTTGGAAAACTATAGACATGCACAAGGATTCTACAGGCCAAAAGCCTTTGGACACCTCACTTCCTAACCAGATAACTCAGGCCTTGGGGTTCCTCTCTACCTCTCCCCCCCTCCAGTCCCACAGGCCTTTGGCCAGCACCGTGACCTGTTTGAATATGGAGTTTGGAACAAGATCCTTCCAAAAGATTGTGAGAATAGCAACTGCTTGTAAAATGGCGGCTTTTATAGACAGATCATGCATCCCCACAGTTAGATGCACCAGTCAGCAGAAAAACTAAAAGATAAATGAAGCAACGTTAATATTTTTCGGAATATAAGATGTACCTTTCCCCCACCCTCTAAAAGAAGGTGGAAATGTCAGTGCACCTTATACACTGAATACAGCCATTTTGGCTGTCCCGAAGCCCTCCCCCCCATATCCCATTTTCGGACAGAGGGTCTGGGAAGCCTGCAGAGAGGTCCTAGGTGCTGGGGGATAGCAAAAATGGCCCTGTTTTTCACAAAAATGGGGGCATTTTTGCTATCCCCGAGCACCCAGGAGTTCTCTGCAGGCTACCCAGACCTTTTCCCCTCATCATTTTTGCAAAAAGATGGGTGAAAAAATGGCCCATTATCACATCTAGTATGACTGGAGGAGGAATTCTGGGAGTTGCGGTTCACTAGTCCTAAAGCTAGTCCTAAAGTTGTCAAGTTTGAAGACCTCTGGGTTAGGGATTAGGGGTGCAAGGGTATTCAAACTTGGCAAGTTTAAGACTTGTGGACTTCAACTCCCATTCCTGATCTAACATGACTGGAGGAGGAATTCTGGGTGTTATTATTATTATTATTTATTAGATTTGTATGCTGCCCCTTTCCGTGGACTCGGGGCGGCTCACAACACAATAAAACAATTCATAACAAATCTAATAATATACAATTTAAAATTTAAAATAGTTTTAAAAAACCCATTTTTAAGCAGACATACCTACAAACATACCATACATAAATTATATAGGCCCGGGGGAGATGTTTCAATTCCCCCATGCCTGACAACAAAGGTGGGTTTTGAGAAGTTTACGAAAGGCAAGTGTTGTGTCTAGAGGACAGTTAGGCCTTGTACCCGCCCCACATTCCTTGGGCAGGAAAATACTGCAAGGCGATTGGTTGGCTCAGCCTGGCAGCCCGGCATATATATAGCTGCCAGGCACGGCCATGTCTTGTCTCGTTTCCAGTTCTGTAACCGTTACTTCTGTTAATAAAGAACTGTTGTTTATTCAAGATTGCAGTCCTTCATTCCGCCAAGGATCTAACATCTGGCGATGAGGAAATGTGCACCAGAGAGAAGGTAACCTGTACCCTAAGCCATTTTACCCGCCAGCACGCTGCAGCAAGGAGGGTAGGGGCAGTTCTAATCTCTGGGGGAGCTGGTTCCAGAGAGTCGGGGCTGCCACAGAGAAGGCTCTTCCCCTGGGGCCCGCCAACCGACATTGTTTAGTTGACGGGACCCGGAGAAGGCCGACTCTGTGGGACCTAATCGGTCGCTGGGATTCGTGCTGCAGTTGAAGTCTACAAGTCTTAAAGCTTTCAAGTTTGTAAAAAGTGTCCATGGTTGCAAAAAGTATTCTGCTACACAGGTATTTTATTAAATAGTACATTACTACACCATTTGGTTCAGAATATTTTTTTCCTTGTTTTCCACCCGTATAATCTAGGTACGTCTTATACTCCAGTATATTTTATATTCCAAAAAATAGGGTATTTCATGTATGAACCTGACAAACTTGTCAGCTGCCCTGACACATGTCACTGATAAAAAATATATACTGTATAGAAGCTTATCTGTAACTGCTTCTGACAATTTACTATGTTACCTTATGCCGTTCCATTTCCAAAGCTCCAAATAGCACATCAGGTGATCCGTAAAAGATCATAATCCACTCAACCCTAACTCTGCTCTTTTCCAATGCAGAAAAACTCTGTGGGTTGCTACCAGACACTAGAGTTCCATCCCGAGAAATGTCTACACATTTTCCTATTTTCAGTTTTCTGCTTTTTTTCTTTTTATTTCCTGCTTATTTTTAAAATTTGATTTCCCTTTATTTTATTTTATTTTATTTAGGGATCAGTGTGACGGCTCAGCAGTTAAGATGTTGGCTTGTTGGCTGGGAAGCCAACAGCACAGATTCCAGATCTGAGGGTCACGCAATAGGGTAAGGTAGCTCCCGTCCTCACTCCAGCTCCTGCCAAACTAGCAGTTCAAAAGCATGCAAATGCAAGCAGATAAATAGGTACCACTTCAATGGGAAGGTACCAGCACTCTGTGATGTCATGTAGGCCACATGACCATCGAAACATCTTCGCGCAGCACAGGCACAAAGGCCCTTGAAACAGAGATGACCATCACCTTATATCACAGCTGTCAAACTTGCGACGTTATTTTGTCATTATGTGACATATCGTGATTTCCCCCCCCTTCGCTGAACTGTGTTGGGTATAGCCAGAACGTGATGTATCTGGCCTGCAGGCTGCAAGTTTGACACCCCTGCCCTATACACTTGGCAATGACATGGGGAATAAAATAACTCAAGATGGCAAGTTTATCTAATCCAGCATCCTCCTCCTATTTTCCCCACAACAACCCTGTGAGGTGATTGGGCTAAGAAAGAATGACTGGCCCAATTGGCTTGCCTTTAAAGTAATATTTTGAAAATTATTTATGAATTGCATAATATATAAAAATGCAACCTTCTGAGGAATTGGGTGCAAAGGAAATAAGAAGTTGTATAACAAATATATTTATTTATTTATCTATCTATCTATCTATCTATCTATCTATCTATCTATCTATCTATCTATCTATCTAGTTAGTTAGTTAGTTAGTTAGTTAGTTAGTTAGTTAGTTAGTTAGTTACTTACTTAGTTAGTTAGTTAGTCCAATGCACAATAATACACAATGAAGGTTATAGAGGATATAGTAGAGAAGAAATACGAGATATAGGAGAGACTATAGGACAGAGGATGGAAGGCACTCTAATGCGCTTATGTACACCCCTTACTGACCTCTTAGGAATCTGGAGAGGTCAGCCGTGGATAGTCTAAGGGTAAAATGTTGGGGGTTAGGGGATGATACTACGGAGTCCGGTAATGAGTTCCACGCTTCAACATCCCGATTACTAAAGTCATATTTTTTTACAGTCTAGTTTGGAGCGTTTAATGTTAAGCTTGAATCTGTTGTGTGCTTTTGTGTTGTTGTGGTTGAAGCTGAAGTAGTCTTTGACAGGCAGGACATTGCAACATATGATCTTGTGGGCAATACTTAGATTATGTTTAAGGAATCATAGTTCTAAGCTTTCAAGACCCAGGACTATAAGTCTAGTTTTGTAGGGTATTGTTTCGAGTGGAGGAGTGAAGGGCTCTTCTTGTGAAGTATCTTTGAACACTTTCAAGGGTGTTAATGTCTGAGATGCGATATGGGTTCCAAACAGATGAGCTGTATTAGAGGATGGGTCTGGCGAAAGTTTTGTAAGCTGTGGTAAGTAGTGTGAGATTTCCAGAGCAGAAGCTACGTAGGATTAGATTAACAACTCTTGAGGCCTTCTTAGCTATGTTGTTGCAGTGGGCTTTGGCACTTAGATCTTTAGTTATTAGTATCCCGAGGTCCTTGACCGAGTGGGGATTATCTGTAATAATTTGTTTATTAAGTTTGTATTTGAAGTTCTGATTGGAAAGGCTGTCTTCATTATTTTATCACAGCCTCTTTTTATTCTAGAAATAATGCAGACTATACAACAGCAATTTCATGTGTCCAAAATAGGCACATAGAGCCATTTTCATCATAATGCATTTTTTTTAAAATAGTAAAAATATTAAATCAACTAGGAAATAGCAGAAATATGGGAAATATTTGAGATATTTGCCTGTCATTAAGTCATAAACTCTCTTTCACGTTCCTTGAAAAAGCACGTATCTGCTTTAAGAACAGAAACTCAGAGGATCTGACCCTATAAATACTGTATGAAAAATGTTAATCAAGTTCAGGAGAAATGCAGAAGGTGCCATATCTTAAGAAGGGGGGTGGTTTAAAATGAAAATGCACTTTCTGTAAAACTGATAACATGATTTTCAACACTGACTATATCCCGAAAATCTCTAGAGTGCATTTCCTCAATTTATGAGCACATTTTCCTGTCCCTAAATGCTAGGCATGTAAACTCAGCATGGAATCTGAAACTCAAGCTGTGTTATTTCTAGCTCATATTTCATCAACTCTGTTAAAGATCCAGAAAGAGAAAGTATGCCCTCAGTTACACTACAGGGACCTGGCTTTTAAAAAATGAAATTACACAGGTATAACTCTGGGCATTTAAAGTGGGGAGATGGGTATTTGCACATGCGGACGTATAATTCAAAATATTGGCCTTGAAATATGCTTGCGGTTTGAATGAAGACTATGAGAAACTGAAAGGTCAGGAAATTTAGAGGGTTCAATTCACACACAAAAATTTAATGTTCCAATGGCCAATATTTCCCCCCCCCCCCCTCAAAATAGGGATAGCAAGAGAATGACCAAAATGCCTTGAACTGAAAGCTGTTTTTCTCAAAAATACCAGATTTTTAAAACTGGAATTCAAAACACATAACAATCATTGACAATTGTTCGGTTTTGTTTGTATGATCCATTCTGCTGAAACACTTAATATTTTACTAACATGTTAAACTCTTCAATTAATGGGATATAATTCAGAGGTGATTATTGCATCATAGCATAATGACTGAGTCCATATTATACAAAATTGTGATTTGCATCGTAATGGCTTATTGAACAATAAATCTGTAAGTGATTACATTGCATGAAGCCAAAAGCAATACTTTGATGTGACAAAACCTTGGTTTGTGCAACAGCTAAAAGCAAGCGTAATTGTAATGATAGAAAAGGTGTTCAGTAAATACATCTCTCTTTCTTATTGTACTTCAAGAAACCTAGGATTGCTGAGAATCAAACTTTGGACTCTCAACCTTCATAGAAGGTGCAGACTTTATTTTGTAGTTCTCAGTTTGCAAGCAGCAATAGATAACCTGATGGGATACACCAGCAGTGGCTTTCTCCCAGTTCGGCCCAGTTCAGCAAACCGGTAGTGGTGGCACCCAGCTGGGTTCATGTATAAGCGCACGAACTGGTAGCATTGGGACTTACAACACACTGTGATGGACCCTGAATTCCATTCTATTACAATTAAAACATCACGAAGATTGTAAAAATTCACTGCCCACCTTGATATTTAGACATTTAGACATAAAGTAAATTTATTTATTTATTTAATTTATTAGATTTGTATGCTGCCCCTCTCTCATCACATCTCTTATCTTTCAGACAACAGAAACCTGGGCCTTGCAATTTTCCCTGTGAGATTCTTCAAGGTATTTAAACCAAAGAAACACAAACTTTGTAACAAAGAAACAATACAAAATTATTAGCCTACTTTCAATTAGAAGAAATAAGAAACAGAAGATGGGGAAAAATCTCTACCTATTTAGAAAGCAGTTGCCAGTCAGGACAGAAAGTTATTTGTTAAGAGTTTATTTATTTATTTATTTATTTATTTATTTATTTATTTATTTATTTATTTATTTATTTATTTATTTATTCATTCATTCATTCATTCATTCATTCATTCATTCATTCATTTAGTCCAATACACAATAATACACAATGAAAGTAATAGAGGATACTTTCGAGGAAATAGAATTAGAGAAAGAACACCTCAAGACTTACCTATCACAGGGGAGGAGTAGACACTCATTTTTTTGTCCCCCTTTTGTCTATTATTCTGCCCCTCTATGTAAGGAATGGCTAATCTGTGGTCACTTCCTTCTGCCTTTCTTCACAGACACATAGATACAATGGCCTTACTAAGGAAGTAACCAGGAGGATCCATACTCCCATGGCAGCTATGACATAAATCCAATTCAGACATTTCAATGTATGTTCTGCACTACCACAGGAGTCAATGAATATTTATCCTTCAAGACTTAAGCAAATTTCTCTTCTAAAACAATGCCACAGGAACAATGCAATCAGTTGCCTAAACAGACTGTATATATACTCTTGTAAATGTTTTCGTAGATTTTATCAAATACCGTGTAAAATCTGCCCAGCCACATATATTGGACAAACTAACAGGAGAGTAAATGCACGTGTTGCAGAACATAAGAATGCATTAAAGAAAAAAGAAAAAACCTCCTCCCTTTTCCAACACTTCAAAACTACAGGACATGAAATTGATTTTGACAGTACTAAATTAATTTCCAAAACAGAACACTACAGCAAAAGAATAATCATGGAAGCCATCGAGATAGAAAAACATCCCCAAAATATGAACAAGCGGAATGATACCTCCCGCCTACCAGACATCTGGAAACCAGCCCTCAAATGTATCCCAGCCATAGAAACTGAAACCAGACTCAGAACACACATTGCAAAACAATCAAGTAGCCTGCAAGCTCCAACTACTCAGGATATTACGCCTAATCCACAATCATTAACTAATCAGCATACCTCAGTTACATCAACGACCCCAGGTGTTACCCCACTGACTCACCAGGAAGTTTCTACACAGCAGGCAATTGCTGAGCCATCAAACCACACCCAGCCACCAGTATTTATAGAAGGAAGGCAGCTCAGGTCTCACTGTGTTCGCCCTAGAACAATGACAGAAACACCAGCCTGAAGATGACGAGTGGGACCTCATCGAAACGTTGCCAGAAATTTCTAAATCCTACACGGGAAGAAACCCGAATATACCAAGACCGTCACTCTTGTAAATGTATATACACATATATATTCTCTTATAAATTATTTCCAAAAGCCTGTAAGATAGGCATCTATTGTTATTATTATTGAATTACAGCCACCCATTGAGTTGGTGATTGCTAGACAATTTGGATCCCTAAACTCATATTTTGGTTTTTATGCATCAGTTGTTATGTACAAAGTTGAAATAGTAATGTTAAAAAAATGGAAAAGGCATTGAGGAAAAGAATATTGAAAAAGTCAGGTTCTTCCTCAAATCAAAATCAGGTATCTTTCCAAGTTCATTTAAATAAGTTGATGTGCTAATATTGGAGAAATGTCAAAAAACCCAGCCTCAACAGTGTAATATTGCACTTCTAATAACTGTTATCAAATCAGTAAATTCTAGAAAATTACAACCAGGTTCAAAATAATTTGTTGCAGTGAGAGAGGATTGTATCATGTTCTAAGTGGAAAAATAGCATAACTGTTTCACAAATGGTTGCAAGCATATCTTCTCAAAATTGTTTGTGATGATTTGGTCAAAAAAGGAAAATGAAGAAGCAGACAAATAGACAGATAGGCATAGTGAGAGTTTTAGTAGTTCAGCAGATTTTATTGATCTTAGAAACTAAAATTCAAAGCACCTCTTTAGAAATCCACTAATAAGAGAAAGAAAGATGGACTTTGGAGAATGGAATGGAGTGGAATGGAATGGAATAGAATAGAAAAGAATTTTTTATTGGCCAAGTGTAATTGGACACACAAGGAATTTGTCTTGGTGCATATGCTCTCAGTGTACATAAAAGAAAATAAACATTTGACAAGAATCATAAAGGACAACACTTAATGATAGTCCAGGTACAAATAAGCAACTGAATCATATTAGGAACCAGTCACTATAAATCATAAGGGTATAAGCAACAAAGTTACAATCATATGGTCATCAGTGGAAGGAGATGAGTGATAGGAATGATGAAAAAATTAATAGTAGTGCACACTTAGTAAATTATTTGACAGTGTTGAGGAAATTATTTGTTTAGCAGAGTGATGGTGTTAGGAAATGTTCTAATGTCTAGTTGTTTTGGTGTGCAGTGCTCTATAGCCTCGTTTTGGGGGTAGGTGTTGAAACAGTTTGTGTCCAGGATATGAGGGGTGTGTAAATATTTCCACAGCCCTTTTTTGGACTTGTGCAGTATACAGGTTGGTAGCTATTGTTTTTTCTGCAGTTCTGATTATCCTCTGAAATCTGTGTCGGTCTTGTTAGGTTGCAGAACCAAACCAGATAGTTATAGAGGTGCAGATGACAGACTCAATGATTCCTCTGTAGAACTGTATCAGCAGCTTCTTGGGCAGTTTGAGCTTTCTGAATTGGCACAGAAATAGCATTTATTATATTGTATTATAGATCATCAACATTATATTTTTCTTTCCTGCGTTATTGTTTAGGTAATTCTTCGGGATGTAATCGGTGTTAATGGTTCTGAAATAAAATCCAGTTTTTCAAAATTTAAATTCATTTTTTTGAGCCACTCTGACTTTTAGAAAAATGTTTCAACATATTCCAGCCCTGTAGAATCAGACAAGAAATCCACCTTGAACTGTATGTACTTTCTTTCTGTCTAGCTTCCTGCACTTCCCTAAGGCAGAAAGATCCTATGCTCAGCCAGGTTTTAATGTATTGTAAAGGACTCACACAGAATGTACCTGATAGAACTGGATCAGAATGTCACCCCAGATAGAAATTATGACCAAGACATGGTAGATACATAATGAGAACCTTATCTGTTTTACAGGGGCTTCTGTTGGGAGAATAGCTTTGGAAGAAAGGTTGTTTACAGAAAAACTCCTCCATTAAAAACTCCTCCATTAAAAGGATGGAGGATGGAAAAAAATGTGGCTTTGTTCGGAATACTATATCATTAGCGAAATAGATAAGAGTATTTATTTATTTATTTATTTATTTATTTATTTAATTAATTAAAATATAGTGCCATGTAGAGAGCTCAAGGTGATAAGGGTGTGAGTGACTGTGAATAGAGACTAAAGTATTCTATTAATTTAGAAGTAGGAAACCTTTTGGAGCTAGTACAATATTTGCGATGTCAATAGCATTTGAAAGCTTTCACAAAAGGGCAGTCACAAGGACAAGCTCTTTCCCATAAATTTTTTTCTTTTCTAGTTAAGCATTTATTAAGAATTTTCTTATATAAAAACACCCAAAAAGAAAAGTAATAAAAAAGTGCATGAGAAGAAAAAAGAAAAAACGAAAGAAATATATCAATAACTTCCAACCTTCTTTTCCACATTACAATTACAACTAATTTATTTATTCATATGTATTATGAACTTAATTTGTTCCGTGACTAGTTCTTAAGTAGAAAAGTTTGTAAGAAGCAATTTTTCCCATAGGAATCAATGTAAAAGCAAATAATGCGTATGATTGGGGAAACCACAGTGAGGGTGGAGGCCCTGTTTCCTTCCAGGATATTCCTAGAGAGGCCCCTTGGAGGCTTCTCCACGCCTTTTCCAGCCCTGTTTCCTCCCAGGAGATTCCTATAGAGGCCCCACGGAGGCTTCTTCCTGCCTTTTCCAGCACTGTTTCCTCCCAGGAAATTCCTAGAGAGACCCCAAGGAGGGTTCTCCCTGCCTTTTCCAGTTACAGTTTCAGAGGCTCGGGTTTGTAAGTAGAAAATAGTTCTTGAGAAGGGGCAAAAAAAACCTTGAACACCCGGTGCATATGCTCTCAGTATACATGAAAGAAAAGGTACAAGACATAATGATAGTCATAGCAATCGAATCATGCTAGGAAACAGGTTTCAGTCATACAGTTATAAGTGGAAGGAGATGGGTGATAGGAATTCTGAGAAGATTAATAGTAATAGTAATGCAGACTTAGTGAATAGTTTGACAGTGCTGAAGGAATTATTTGTTTAGCAGAATGATGGCGTTTGGGGAAAAACTGTTCTTTTTACTAGTTGTCTTGGTGTGCAGTGCTCTATAACATCATTTTGAGGATAGGAGTTGAAACGATTTATGTCCAGGATGCGAGGGGGTCTGTAAATAATTTCAGAGCCCTCTTTTTGGCTAGTGCAGTACACAGGTCCATACATCAACCCAACATATAAAATGCTTTACTATTCTCATTCAAAAATGAATGAAAGAGCCGGGGTGGTGCAGCAGGTAGAGTGTTGAACTGCAGGCCACTGAAGCTGACTGTAGATCTGTAGGTCAGCAGTTCAAATCTCATTTACCCACCCTTCCGAGGTGGGCAAAATGAGGACCCGGATTGTGGGGGCAATATGTTGGCTCTGTTAAAAAGTGCTATTGCTAACACGTTGTAAGCCGCCCTGAGTCTAAGGAGAAGGGCAGCATAAAAATCGAATGAATGAATGAATGAATGAATGAATGAATGAATGAATGAATAGCTTCACAGTTTAAAAAAGAATAGTCCTTCTAATGTTCTTTTTAATTTTGAACCTTTTGAGGTCAACAGCTTATTGGCAACTGAAAACAAAAAAAAAAGGACATCCAAATATAACTGTTATGGAAATTTTTGGATATGTAGATTCATAGAAGGATGCAACCAAATGATTCATGAAAACTCAAAGCTTCCAAGATTGTACACCTGGAAGTAAGGAAAATATTGGAATAAACAGCTTTATTATCTCTGAAGGAATATATAAGTCTTTGGTTAGCTTTTTTCCTTTTTTTGGTAATATTGCTGCCTAATTTTAGCTAAAGTAAAATTCTGGATTTTTCTAGGAGCAGGAAAATTGACCATCTAAATTGCCAATTGCATTTGGAAAATCAAGTTGATTTAATTCAAAAGTTTATTTAATTACTTTTTTATATAAAGAAGTAGCATCCAATTCAATTCTGTTGTTTGATCCCGTTCACTGATCTGACTAAAAAAGTTGGTTCATTCAGGATTTCAGTCATATTGCCTCCCAACCAAATCTCTAAGCTGAGACTCTAAATACCCCTACTTTTTTTTGCCTGTTTCTCTTTGGTGTCCAATCTTTTGTGCTTTTTAAAGTTGTGAACTACACTACAAAATTCAGAAAAGTGTTGATTTCGGTGTGCTCACACATTCCAGTTTTGCCTGTAGGTTCAGCAAGTGTGAATTAGTTTGAATTTCTCATCCATCCCATGCTAAAGAGTTAAGTGACAAAAAGACTTGGCAGAGAAAACTAAAAAAAATCGCAACTGAAATCAGTTATAAAAATCTCTGGGAGTCTTTAGGCAATTCTTCCGGGGCTCATATTTCACCTGAAATAAGTGGGTGAAAATACTGACCTATTTTAAAGTTGTTGCCTTCTGACATACTGTATACCAATTTCACCCACAACTTGTTGATGGAGATAGAGGGTTACAGAGACAGTAAGTCTTTGGACACCCTAAAGTAGCATATACAGTGATCCCTCGAGTTTCGCGATCTCGATCTTCGCGAAACGCTATATTGCGATTTTAAAAAAAATATTAATTAAAAAAAACCACCACTTCCGCATTTGGCTTCAGGACTCAGCTGGGAAGCGGCACGGCTGTTTTAAAAGGTGGCAGACGGCCTGGGGGGCTTCCTAGCAAGCCCCCCAGGCCGGCTGCGACCTTTTAAAACAGCCGCGCCGCTTCCCAGCTGAGTCCTGAAGCCAAACGCCAAGGCGAACTTCCGCGTTTGGCTTCAGGACTCAGCTGGGAAGTGGCGCGGCTGTTTTAAAAGGTCGCAGCCGGCCTGGGGGGCTTCCCAGCACCCCCCCCGAACCCCCAACCTGGGTCTTCCTGGCCGCCCACGCAAAGGGGAAACCCCGGCTCCTCGCTGATGCCCGCCGCTCACCCGCCCGCCAGCAAGAGGGGGAAGACCCAGGGAAGGTTCCTTCGGCCGCCCAGCAGCTGATCTGCTCGGTAGCACAGCAGCAGCGAGGAGCCGAATCGGGTTTCCCCTTTGCGTGGGCGGCGGGGAACGCAAACTCCACCATCTATGCATGCGCGGCCATAGAAAAAAAGGGCGCGCATGCGCAGATGGTGTTTTTACTTCCGCAACCCTACATCCCGAAAAATCGATTATCGCGAGGGGTCTTGAAACGGAACCCTCGCGATAATAGAGGGATCACTGTACATGCTAAGTATTCCTATTATATCAGATATGGGTTTTAAAAAAAATATATATTATTATGTGAATTCGCTGTAAAGACCACCATGAAAATTGGCCTACATTCTTCTACAACTGTGAAAGAGTGGCCTCTTTGAACAGAGCATAATTAAAAGCAAACTCAGCTATGAATCCGAATATAAAGAGTTCTTTAAAAATTTGCCCTTGCCCTTCAGATTTAGTTCCCAGAAATGTGTCTTTTTTAAGAAAAAAATGCCAGTGTTCATATTTTAAGATAGGGAGGGGGGAGGAGACCGACAGAGAAGAGAGCACGCAAAGCTGAAGTCCGTACATCTATAGACACCCACAAATACACACACACTCAAGTGTGTCAATACATTTTATTTTTATGTAGGAAAATGAGAACATTTTATGCCTATAGTTGGCTGGTTTTTCCCACCAAGTTTTTAAAGACCTCAGCAAATTCCTTGAGCAAAAGAGATACAAAGGAGTGGGGAAGGTCTTCCATACTGATACATACAGCTTTTTGTATTTGGGGGGTGTCACATCATAAGATTTCAGTGGGGGCTGCCTGCATTATCACATTTCCCAGAGCAGAGCAAAAAGCTGAAGGAAGCTGAGAATAATAGGATTCCATTGGGGGAGGGGGGGAGAGACCTAGAAAGAACAGTAGAGGAATTGTGATACACTACTACATCCTTCTCTGAGAAAAAAAAGAATGACACAAGATCAACTTTGATTATATTAAACTGGATTGCAGTTTTGAATACATTCACTAGCAACTAAATTTTTCTCTTTGAATCAAAATGGCCTTTTTAGGGACCACCATCAAGTGTGCAACTCACTGCACACTTTTGAAATGAAGGAATAGGAGCAGTTGAAGCCTTATTGAATTATCTGGAGCCAAGTGGCTTAGATATGCACTAATGATGCAAAGAAAACTTGACCTATGAAGTTTAATCATGCACTTGCAGTATTTTCCAGGCCTTGATGTGCTCATCGTTTTTAACTGAGTTATTTTTCTTCTCTTTTAAAGAAACTGCAGCAAACATCTTTATGATTGCTGGAACTGTCCCATGTCCTTTTCCTTATTGTCTCCAAATTGTTGACATCTTATCAGGAAGGAGAAAGTGTGGAATAAGTTAGAGGACAATTAAAATAGTCCAGCTCTTAAAATATGATTTCTATTGAAATCAATATAGACAGTGAACTCTCTATGGTTTATTGGAGAAAATAATTTCCTTTACATGAAAGAACTAAGTCCAATTACGATATGCTGTTTTATTTGGACAGTTCAGAAATCCATTTGTATTATTTTTAAAAAATGCATTCAAAATAAAATATAACGAAGAAAAAGTTCAAAAGGTCTGTGCACTAGATAAAGAACTGGACATGAGCAGCAGACATTTAACTGAAAAATCCCTCTTCAGTTATAAAACTCACTGCACTACCTTGAATATACCGCTATCATTTTCTGTATTTCTGATGTGAGAATGTAAGGACTGTTCTTACACAGCAATGCTTAAAGGAATGTGTTGCAAAGGGAATTAGCACCAGCAAAGCGCTCCTGCTTAAAGCATTAAAGCAGCTGTATCACCCAATTACTTGGGACTCTCAGAAAAGTAAAGCACCTGGGCATGATTGTGCCTGCAGAGACAGCTAAGACAACTCTTGGACCAGCCATGGACAGTCTTCTAGAAGTCCTCTAGGATTAAAGTTGCCAAGGTTGGAGAATCTGTTCTAGAGGATGCTGTTAATGTCATGACCAAGGAGATTAAATCTGTTTTATAATAAGGGTTGTATCTTGGCAAAGAGGAGAGTGTTTTCGGTTATAAATATTCTTGTGATTCCTGAAGAAGTCTGTGCTTTTAGCTTGGCCACTGCATCTTCTCTTGGATTTTAAAAGCAGCCACAGAAAACCCGTAGTTGGGTCCATTCCATAGTGTCAGCCTCTTGATGGAAGGCTAGGACCTTCTGCCTTGAAAGAGGGGGTGGAGTGTCCCCTCCTGAAGAGTGCTTGGATCCAACTTTTTTAAGGAACTATTTTATCACTGCCTGCCATCTCCCCAGACAGATTTGTGAAGTTGGTTGAATATCTTTTATTGGTGGGAACATCTTCAATTTTATGATTGGTTGAACATTCTTTACTATCATACCACTGTATCATTGTTTCCTTTTTCATGTCTTATTCTATTGTTCCATTGCCTTACTACTATTATGTTTACACTTCTTTTCATTTCCCCATTTTTATTGCTATAAACTGGCTAGAGTAGCCCTACAGTGAGATAGGTGGCAAATAAATTGAAGAAATAAATAAATACACCCAGCACATGGATACATAAAGAAGAACCAATTTTGTTCCTTTTCCAATGCAGTCTGATTAAGATGGAGGAGCAAAGGAATAAACAGTTCTCATTTTCTTTCTTTGAACCCTATTATTCCATTTCCTCTACCCACACCCCTTACCTAAGGATATGTAGCAATATGGTAGATGAACATTAATTAGTCTAGCTCTGAGTGAATAACTGTTTCCATTAAGCAATGATAAGCATGAGGTTAAATGAGGAATATACAACACGATCTATTTCTGATCCATGTTACTTTCATGTGCTTTCCCCCAATTATCTATTCTAAATTAATCGTATTTTTTAAAATCCATTCTGATCCTATATTTATTATAAATGTGCTGTCTTGGTATTAAATGCACATTTGATCAGATTATCCAGCAAGTGATTGAGGTTTGATCTGCCTAATAATCTGATATGCAGAGTAAATAATTTCATGTTGGAATTTGTAAAGGCTTAATTTTTTCAAGCACATGCAAATTAAATGACAAATGATGGAAGCTCTTGTAATTGGGTAAATTACATTTGAATATTAGGATTCTGCCTGACAGCAAAAAATTTTAGGGACAAAGAAGGTGGCAGTAGAGTACCATTTTCTGAAAGATTTTTTAAGGTTTGTGAACTGTGAAGAATAGTGGCACGCAACAAAACTGAAAGAAAAAATCAACCCCTTTTTGCAATTAAAAGATAGTAACACTGTATTCTAATTAGTTCTCTCAGGAAGTAAAGATGTCGCCAGTTAAGTGAATGAGTGACAATTACTTGGATTATTGTCATACTTAACATGTCAATGCTGAACGACCACTTTCAGTTCATAAGAATAAATTCTACACACTTATAAGTCAGAAATAATAAATAATAATAAATGTGCCTAATATAGACATACAATTGGGGATTAAAAAATCACATTTAAAATGTGGCCAATGGAATGTAGTTCTAAAATAATGAATGCTTTACAGGTGTAATTTAGGCCAAAGTTACAATAATGGAAAATAGATATGTAAATACTGGTTTAAAATTCATGAAATGAATTAGCAATTGTTCAAAGGTACAACAGACTTTCCTGAGGGTAACTAAGACACAAATTTGAAGTTCTGACCCCCAGGAGCTAAGCAACTGGCCCACATTTAATGCTTTTTTCAGTTTCCCACATTCTTGTGACTGCGTTTTGTGACAGTTTTGTTAAAAGCCAGCATTTTCCTCTGGTATGGGACAAAAAAAATGGCCTATAGCCCATGTGTCAAACTCACAGCGTCACATTGCCATTACATGATATATCACAACACTTTTCCCCTTCATGGAGATGGGGTGGGCGTAGCATGTGTGTGATGGATCCGGCCTGCAGGCCCCCATTTTAATATCTCTGTCCTAAGTGAACTTTTATTGATTGATTGATTGATTGATTGATTGATTGTTAGAGTTGAAAGGGACCATGCGGGTCATCAAGTCCAACCCCCTGCCTAAGCAGGAGCCCTATAGCATCCCAGCCAAATGGCAGTTCAATTTCCTCTTTAAAATGTCCAGAGTATTGGAGTTTACAATGTCCGCTGGTAGGTTGTTCCACTGGTTGATCGTTCTGACCGTCAGGAAGTTCTTCCTTATTTCCAGGTTGAATCTCTCCTTGGTCAGCTTCCAGCTGTTGTTCCTTGTCTGGCTCTCCGGTGCCCTGGAGAATAAAGTGTTCCCCTCCTCTCTGTGGCAACCCCTCGTATACCTGCAGACTGCTATCATGTCCGCTCTGGCCCTCCTTTTCTCTAGGCTATCCATGCCCAGTTCCCGCAGTCTCTCTTTGTAAGTCTTGGTTTCTAGACCCCTGATCATGTTGGTTGCTCTTTTCTGCACCTTCACCAGAGTTTCAATGTCTTTTTTGAAGTGTGGTGACCAGAACTGAACACAGTACTCCAGGTGTGGTCTGACCAGGGCGTAGTAGAGTGGTATTAAGACTTCCCTGGTCTTGGAGTGTATTCCCCTGTTGATGCAGCTTAGGATTGTATTGGCTTTTTTGGCTGCTGCTGCACATTGTTGGCTCATGTTTAGTTGATTATCCACCAAGACTCCAAGATCTCTTTCGCAGTCGCTACTGCTAAGAGGGGTTTCTCCCAGGCTGTATGTGTGTCCAGGTTTTTTTTTACCTAGGTGAAGGACTTTGCTCTTGTCAATGTTGAACATCATTTTGTTGGTGTGGGCCCACTGTGTTAGTCTGTCCAGGTCTTTCTGTAATTTGAGCCTGTCTTCAAGGGTGTTGTCTACCCCAGCCAGCTTGGTGTCGTCTGGTTCACTTAGCAATCAGTGGTAACTTTACAACTGTCACATTTGCTTACCAGACATTGAAAAAAGATTGTAACATTGAGTTGGTCACATAGGTGGCCCAATTTACAATTATTCTGACTGAGGACTGTGGTGGGCAAACTTCATTATGGTCATACATCGAGAGCCACCTATATACAGTGAATTCTGAGAAATTAAAAAGGCAAGCTGACTTATCCATCCACTGCTCAGAGTACTGTTGACCACCATGAGCAGACAAATCCAAGTGGCCCAACAATACAGGGCCTTGGAGCCCAGAGGCAACAATGATTTAATAAATATTAAATTACAGATTTGTGAAGAAAAGTCTTCTGGTGTCTACCCAGATGTGTCTACAGTTTCTTGACAACATTTAGACATAGTTTGCCATGGCATTTTTCTAGATCTATTTTTCACTATCCCAATATCTACTCTATAACCCTGGATTTTCAAGTGAACTCACAAACCAACTTCTAATCAGATCCGGTCCTTTATGTAGTGTGCAGGGTGGCCACTAGGGGGGCAGCGTTCGCACGGGAAGAGTGGCGTTTATTATTGGTTGTTCATTTTGACAACCGGGTATAAAAAGCCAGCTGTCAGGCAATTTACTTCAGTTCACATTCTGTTAGGAGTTCTTGCATTACGTGTTGAGTAAACAGAGTAAAGCAGAGTAGAGTAGAGTAGAGTAGAGTAGAGTAGAATAGAATAGAATAGAATAGAATAGAATTCTTTATTGGCCAAGTTTGATTGGACACACAAGGAATTTGTCTTTGGTGCAGATGATCACCATTAAATGTTATACTTACCTGCAAGCCTGAGAGTCTTCGATCTTTACACCTACCAAAACCGACTATGCAACACTTGACAATATTACTTGAGGTCATTTGTGTACTACCACCTTTCAAGTCACACCACAGAACAGAACCAGCACACAAATTATTGCCACAATGGTGCTTCTATAACTTCTTCCTATTGAATGCTGCCTTATTACCTACTTTCTCTGACCACTGCCCTCTTTTTTGTCTTTTTCTTTGAGAGACAAATTAGTGCTTCTGTGAAAGATACTTATAAAATAAAAATTTCTCTCTATCATAAAGCAAACCAAAATTCCTTTTATTTCCAGTCCACTTCTACCATACCAGCAGGTGAGAAATGCTCCTTATTTCATAAGACGGACAGAAATGAAAAATTAAAGTGATATAGCAACTTGCAGATTTTATTTTGTCCCTGCATTCCTAAAATACATCTTTGTTTTAAAAAATCCTTATTGTCTTCAGTGAAAATATTAATTTGTTTTATACCTGCTGTGAAAGTCAGAATGCATTTGTTTGACAAACCAAAAAAAACCCTGTTCTTTTCTTGTACAACATCCCAGCTGCAAGATTTATCATGCGATTACTTTGTCATTAAATCTGTCTATAATATAAGAGATACTTATTGCTAGCTTGTCATTTTGTTTAATGAAGAAACAACATGGCTGCAAGCCTTCTTCATTGTGCTTGGCCAGGAAACTATTTTCATTTAAACATACCATAATTTGCTAATTGCTTATGTTCCCAGTATCTCAAACATTGCTTCTGGCATAAAGACTTCCTATAAAAAGAAGAAGCAGACACACTGCCAATTAATTAAATAGCAAGGCAGTTATACCCATGTATCCTAAAAAAAAAAAGCATCTTCAGAATTGAATGCTAGGTGAAAATTCACTGAACTGCATGCACATTTACATTTAGTAGTTTATGTTATGACACATGTAAAGGAGTCTTGCTTCTTGTGTAAATCCCAGTTTACAGGTAAAACTAATTTCTGGGCCAACGTAAATATTCAGAAATTAAGAAAACCATATGATTGATGAAGTATGAATGACAAATTGTAGTTCAGATCTAAGGTTTTCCTTGACATTCCAGGTTAGGTAGACTTAAACCATCTGCCTGCTGCTTAATTCCATCTCCCAGCAGCCACAATAAGAAATGACAATCAATGTTGGGAATTATGGTTTTATAATACCCGGAAAGAGCTGTATTGAGGAAGATGCCCCAAGATATGCATTTTTCCTATATTCCTTAAGAATGTTTTAATAAGAATTCCATATATCTCAAGTGCCTTTATAATGTTAAATCTTTAAACTTTACTAAAGTTTTGTACTTTTTTGTACTTCCTCTTTTTCCTTATCTGTCCGTTGAGCAACTTGATTATTGAAACATACACGCATCAGGAATTGGGAAGTGAAACATGTGAATGCTAAAATATCTATATCTATAACTATCATGAATCATGAAGCACATGTAGGCTGCATTTATCCTTACCTTGTCATTATTCCACCATGTAATCATATTTTCTGTTGATTTTACTTTTTTACTTCCCCCTTTTTGTATGCACGTGAACATGTAACCCATATTATTGGTCCACGCAATAACACGCTTGTTCGTCCTACTTTTCAGAAAAGGTATAAGAATGTAGCTAAAAGTGTTAATGGTTGTTCAGATTTTCTTGTCTTACTTCTGAACCTTGCATGCAATAAACCTGAGTTACTCAATCTCCTTGTGGTCTCCATTCCCTTGACTGGTGGTAACTGGTTTTTGCCGCAACAGTGTCATATTAAAAAATGTAAGCTTTATTGAATGGTTCCCTAAATTCACTTGAAGAATATTATGTACACTGAGAGCATATGCACCAAAAACAAACTCCTTGTGTGTCCAATCACACTTGATCAATACAGAATTCTATTCTATTCTATTCTATTCCATTCTATTGCATTCTTATCTCAACTTATAGCATCTTTTTATTCCATTCAACATGCCAGTCAGATTTGTCACCCAGGAGATTGAATGCATTCATTGGACAGAGAACAAAGAAAGACTAAAAACAATGTCGTTTGGCGGGCCCCAGGGGAAGAGCCTTCTCTGTGGCGGCCCTGGCCCTCTGGAACCAACTCCCCCTGGAGATTAGAACTGCCTCCACCCTCCCTGTCTTTCGTAAACTACTCAAGACTCACTTATACCGCCAGGCATGGGGGAGTTGAGATATTCCTTCCCCCTAGGCCATTACAAGTTATGCATGGTATGTTTGTGTGTATGTTTGGTTTTATAATAAGGGTTTTTAGTTGTTTTTTATTATTGAATTGTACATGCTGTTTTTATCGTTGTTAGCCACCCCGAGTCTACAGAGAGGGGCAGCATACAAATCCAATAAATTATTATTATTATTATTATTATTATTATTATTATTATTATTATTATTATTCTATCTGACATATATAAAATTTGGTTGATGGCAAATTGATTTAGGCAACTACTTATAGGAAATTATTGGTGGCAGGGGTTTTTTTCAGCATCCTAAAAAAAAAATCATTCCACTATTGTAGAAAAACAAAATTTAGAAAACAAACAAAAACAGATCTAAGAAAAATGTTTAAAAGCCAAATTGGAAATCAGGAAGGATTTAGAATTTAAATATGATGCTTCTTACCTTGACAACAGATTGCTAGATAATAGATATGAAATAAAAGATAATAGATATGGAATAACAATCTTGTTGATGACGGCACTAAATGTGTTAAATGATGGATATTTTTTAGCATATATGCTTATAAATTTTCATTACTTGTTCACACATTATTTCTATTTTTTGAATCAGAGGTGGGGGGGAGTGTTGTCGGAAAAATAGGATATTCTGGAGTTAGGAGAATGGAAAAATGATTTAGGTTAGCTGTATCATGAGACTGGTAATTTCAAAGCAAGGGGCCCATCCATGCCCTGAGCTATTTTGAAAGCAGAATGGCAGGAAGCTGAGCTGAACAGAGCAACAATTGTGGAGTAAGAAGCAACGGTTGTGTATACATCACATGGCATCCCTCTAAAATGTGAATATGGTCAAAGATTAGATTATCTTCAAGAGGATATATGTCTTTTAATTTCATTAAAAGTCCTGTGAATTGATCCAGTGCAGCAAGCGAGCTATTTTTCTTTTTAGATGCCTTGAATGCGGACTAAATTCAAATCCATTCAACTAATGGAAGCAATATAAAAGACAAAGATAAATATCATATTCACCTTACACAAGATTCTTCAAGGTTTTTTTCACCTTAGGCAAAACAAGGTTTCCAAATTTACCTTTTCAGTCTAGGTTTCAGCATAATTTAGCATCCCAGATAAGATAGTCCAATGTCAGATCAGAAGAGAAATTACAGTTCTTTTCTAACATTTCCCATAGAATGTGATGCCGAGAACAAAAACGCTACAAGGCACTCACACTGGCATAACAAATTTCAAGTCAATAAGTCTTCAGCTATTGCCAAGATATACACTGAGATTTGGTGGCTGGCATTCAAATTAGATATATATTTTTTAACTCCATTCACTGTATGTACAAGAACAGTGAATAAATCAACAATAACTGAAGTACTAAAAGTGTCTAATTTCCTGTACAGTGCTTCAAGCAACAACTGAAATTAAAACACTGTTAAAAGGCAGCTATATACACAGAGAATCTTGTCATGAATGCACTGAAGCAAAGGTTAACGGAAATAAGGAATTTGCATTCTGAGTTTAAAGTCATGCTTTCTATGTAAGGGTCTAGGTGAACTAAGCACATGTCAGGCTCAGGTGAGGACCACAAATTTCATTCTGTGGTTCCTTCTGCAAAAATTTCAAGCAACAAACCTAGTGACTTTTAGGTTTAATCAGGAATATTGAGGGTTACACAGTACTATGGATTCTACATTTCCCACTTTGGGCAGCATTTGTAGAATTATGATATGTATTGTGGTTAGCTCTGGCCCAGCTCCTGCCCCAAGGACTGTGGATGTGGGGGAGACATCCACATGCTGCAGGCCTGTTTTGCCCCCAGTGGAATCTGCTGATGAAGGCTCCTCTGACCAAGAAGACATGAGTGACAGGGAGGAGGAGAGTGTGGCAGACAGCTCAGAAGGAGATCAATTATCCAGCTCCTCCTTGGATTCAGAACAAGAGTTAATGATACAGCCACGCATGCGGAGAGTGATGCATAGGCAACAACAACTGAGAGATTATTATCAAAGAAAATGAAGCCACTTGTGGTTGGGTGGGGCTGTGGTAATTAGTGAGGCTGCTATAAATAGCAGCCCGTGGGTTTGGCCATTGTGGAGGATTATCTGATCGTTGTGTTTCGTGACTACTTTACTGACTTTGGCCTTTTGTGTGCTGATTTTTCCCCACTTTGAAACTAAACCAGGGCAAAGTGTGTTTCACTTTGTGAAAGAAGGAGTGTGAATTGCCTCACAGCTGCAAGCTAAGTATCTCAGAACTGATAAGGGACTTGTACAAATTACCAGTTTATTTGGAGATGAGTACTCTTTGCTATACCAAAAGAGGGCTTGGTTTAAGTGAATTTTCATTATAAAGAACATTGTTTTGAAGTTTCAAACTTGTGTGTGTCTGAAATTTGTACCTGTGAATTTTTGGGAGGATTCTACCAGAGAGCCCGACAGAACAGATATGTAACCTTTGCAATAAGCATGTATTATTTGTGTATTTATTTATCACATTAATTTATATGCTGCCTTTTCTTAGGAATAGCACTTAGATTTACATACCATTCCATAATGTTTTACAGCCTGCTCTGAGCAGTTTACAGAGTTGACCTACTGCCCCCAACAATCTGGGTCCTCATTTTACCAACCTTGAAATGATGGAAGCATGAGTTCAACCTTGAGCTGGACAGGATTGAACTCTTGGGAGTGGGCAGAGCCATCCTGCAATACTGCATTCTAACCACTAGGCCACCAGGGCTCCTTACGACTCTAAACGATTTTTTATAAAATGTACTGAAACCCATTTCAACAGAATTTAAAACAATGTACACTGCTTTTAAGTTAAAGAAAACATACAAATCCATTATGTAGCCTCAGTCTTCAAAATATTTCCCTCTGCTTTTAATTAATTTGCACCTTCAAAGATAACAGCATAGTTTTGAGGGCCTTTTTTTTTTTTTTTGAAAAATACTTTATTTATTTACAAGCATAATTAAAAACAGGGAAGGGGATTGGGGGAAGGGGGGACAGAACGAAAAGTTGGGGGTAGGATAGGGTGGGGGGGAGGGAGAATTCAAGAACAAAACATTTATAATAGAATTGCGATACAAGTGAGTTATAATACACAAGTGTCTTAGAAGAAATGTAATAACTTTTACTTTCTTAATCTTAATATTTATATATGGAAATAACTCAAATGTAGTATTTCTTAGTATACATATATTGGCATTAAAGTTCTAACTGTGAAGAAGAAGAGAAAAGAAAAAAAGAAAAAGAGAAAAAAAAATTAAAAAAAGGAAGAGAGAGAGAGAGAAGAATCTGCATTTAATGCAGACGTTTTTATGGACGACTTTTGTTTAATTGTAGAGTGGGGAGTATATAGGTGATATAATGGGTGTGTATAAAGATTAGTTATTCTGAAAGTAGTCAGTATGTTTATAATGTGTGTTAAGTTAGTTAGAAAACAGATAAAAAGAGATTTGATATTTTTTCTTGTTGCAAATTTGATTAGTTTTTGGTGCTTCTTTTCTAATTTATTTTAATATTAATTTAAGTGTTGAAGGTACTTTTGGGTGTGGTAACGTATGAATTTTACAATAAAAGTTTTTTGTATTTTTTCTGAGAAACCCATTTATGCCAACTTTCCCATGCTTCGTAATATTCTGAGTCTTTTTTGTTTTGTGCTTCCATTGCTATTTTAGACATTTCAGCACATTCGTTAATTTTCGTAATTATTGTAAAGAAAGAGGGTATTTGATCAGATTTCCAGAGAGAGGCATATGATATTCTGGCTGCAGTTATAATTTGTAATATCAGATATTTTTGTGTCTTGGTAAGATTTTGTCTGAATATCCCTAAAAGATAGAGCTCGGGTTTGAGTGGTAATTTGATTGACATGACTTGGTCGATTAGGGATTGTATTGTTGTCCAGTACTTTTGTGCAATTGGGCATGTCCACCATGTGTGATAATAAGTTCCAGATTTGGTCTTGCACTTCCAGCAGGTCGGTGAGAAGTTGGGAAACATTTTGGATATTCTTGCTGGGGGCAGATGCCAACGATAAGACATTTTAATTTGGTTCTCCTTGTAAGACATTGCCGTTGTCATTTTATAATTTGATGTCCATGTTTTCTCCCACTCAGTTAGGTTAATCGTATATCCAAAATTCTGAGCCCAAGCTATCATACAACATTTCACTTGCTCTTCGGGATTTTCTTGGATTAGTAAGTAGTTGTACAATTTTGAGATCATTTTTGTAGAAGGGCCGAAAAGAATCGTGTCTATTACGTTATTATTTTGAAATCCAAATTGCTTTTTGTGTTGCTCATATTTTAATTTAATTTGTAAATATGTTAACCAGTCTATATTAATTCCTTGATTGTTCAGTTGTTGTTTGGAGATAAGAGCATCTGATTCGTCGAGTAGTTGTTGGTACCTTTTGAGGGCCTTTTAAAACCGACATAGGTGGTCCTGAAATAACTGTAACCATCTCAACCATGTGTCTCAAACATCGGCAGAAGATAGAGATAAGAACGTCTCCTTCCACTGCTCCTCTGGAACTGATGTTTCAAGCATGCTGACCTAGAGGTGGGCATCTCCAGCTTTGGACCAGTTCGCCCAAACCAGTAGCAAATCACTGGTGATGTCACAGAACTGGTTCTATCAGTGTTAGTCCGTGGACGCTACCATATTTTTTTTTTTTAAATTTAAATCCTTTTTTTTTCTTCTATGTGTGCGCAAAAGCTGAGTTTCCAGCACTGCCATCTTGTTTTCAGCTTTTATTTTTCACCTTTAAAAAGAAATCAGCACTGCACACAAGGCGCAGCCACATGATACAGGAGGCAGCATACCAGCTGCGAGGTAAGTTAGAACCCACTCCTGTGCTGACCCAACCTGGAGATTACATTGAAACTTTGAAATGAACAGCTGTTGATAGAACTGTATCCCATGAATGGGAACCTAGTTATAACACTCCAGAAAAGTGGATTGAGTTACAAGCGAAATTGCACTTCAAAGTATTTGCATTTATAACACATGAATACATTTCGAAACTTCAATTCCAATATATATCTAAGACTCTCTTTTATTTATTTTTTTCCTCAAGAAGGATACTGTGTATTAATCGTAAATATCTATAGGGCACTGCACACCAGAACAATTAGACACAAGGACAGTTTTCCCCCGAATGCCATCACTCTGCTAAACAACTAATTTCCACAACACTGTCAAATTATCTACTAAGACTGTATTACTATTATTATTCTCTTCCTTCCTAGTACAGTGGTACCTCTACTATACAAACTTACTTCATTACGTGACCAGGTTCTTAAGTAGAAAAGTTTGTAAGAAGAAGTTTTTCCCATAGGAATCAATGTAAAAGCAAATAATGTATGCGATTGGGGAAACTGTAGGGAGGGTGGAGGCCGTTTCCTCCCAGGAGATTCCTAGAGAGGCCCCACAGAGGCTTCTCCCCACCTTTACTGGCTCTGTTTCCTCCCAGGAGATTCCTAGAGAGACCCGACAGAGGCTTCTCCCTACCTTTTCCAGCCCTGTTTCCTCGCATGAGATTTCTAGAGAGCCTCCATGGAGGCTTTTCCTGCCTTCTCTGGTTACAGTTTCTGAGGCTCAGGTTTGTAAGTGGAAAATGGTTCTTGAGAAGAGGCAAAAAACCCTTGAACACCCGGTTCTTATCTAGAAAGGTTCGTAAGTAGAGGCATTTGTAGGTAGAGGTACCACGTTAGCTATCTCTTCCCAATTTATATGGGAAGAAATAAGTACAATTTATATTGTTTTATTTGTTTCTTAGTATACTTTTATTGATTATTAGTAATCTATGACTATCATTAAGTGTTGTATCTTACAATTCTTGATGAATGTATTCTATTTTATTTTTCTTAAGTACACTGGGAACATATGCACCCAAGACAAATTCCTTATGTGTCCAATCACACTTGGCCAGTAAAGAATTCTACACGAATATTTGTTCGTGTAAACAACTTCTGTTCCATTGGAAATAGGCAATGTCTAAAACCATTTAGCAGATAAAAGAATTGAACTTTGAACCCTTCTCTTTGTGTTCTGCCGGCGTGTCCCAACCATCCGTAATTACAGGATAATTGATCTAAAAAGACACACACCACATGATAGACAGAAAACCAAAAGTCTTTATCAAAAGAAAAGCAGAAAAACTCCATTTTTTAATGTCAAAGGGATTTTCTGGTACACACAAGGCACAGGTTAAATGCAATCCAATTTCTCTCCCAGTAACTGGAAAATTGAGTCCAATTCCAAAGTCCAGAAAGTCCACACACAGTCTTGAACAGGGAAACAGCAAAACCAGGATCTTGATGAAACTATGAATCAGATAAACGTCCACAAGGCTAAACCAACATGCTGCTCTTTTTACCTGTAGCACTAATTACAGCAGCCCCACCCAACCACAGGTGGCCTCACTTATCTCCTGTAATAATCCTTCAGTTGTTCTCTCCTATGCATCACTCTATGCATGCGTGGGCCTGTCATAAGTTCTTGTTCAGAGTCCAGGGATGATAAGGATGATTGATCTCCTCCTGGGCTGTCTGCCAAACTCCCCTCTTCCCTGCCACTCACGCTTCCTTCATCAGAGGAGCCTTTGTCGGAAGATTCTATCGGGAGCAAAACAGACCTGTGGCATATGGATGTTTTCCCCACATCCACCTCCACATTCCTTGGGGCAGGAGCTGGGCCAGAGCCAACCACAACACTTTGTCCTCTCAATAATCAGTAAAAATGAAGAGGAACATGAAGGCTGTGGCAGTAACTTTAGAATAGAATAGAATAGAATAGAATTCTTTATTGGCCAAGTGTGATTGCACACACAAGTAATTTGTCTTTGGTGCATAAGCTCTCAGTGTACATAAAAGAAAAAAATACATTTGTCAAGAATCATGAGTTACAACATTTAATGATTGTCATAGGGGTCAAATAAGCAATGAGGGAACAATCAATATTAATAAAAATCTTAAGAATACAAGCAACAAGTTACAGTCAAACATAAGTGGGAGGAGATGGGTGATAGGAATGATGGGAAAAAACTAGTAGAAATAGTAGTACAGACTTAGGAAATAGTTTGACAATGTTGAACGAATTATTTGTTTAGCAGAGTGATGGCATTCGGGGGGAAACTGTTCAAAGAAAGAAACTCAATAAATTAAGAATAATCTTCAGATATATTAGGTACTTTTGCATCATATTCAACTCTATGTTAAGAGTACAGGGAGGTAAGTAAGAAGTATGATTATTTATTTATTTATTTATTTAATTATTTATTAATTTATTAGTCCATCTCCTGATGGACTCAGGGTGGCGACAAACAATAAAATAAAATTACAAAAGTTAAAACCCCAGTATTAAAACAAACATTCATCCATTTCTCATTCATTGCTACTAGCTGGGGCAGAATATTGTCCCTCAATGGCCCTAGGCCTACCGGCAAAGCCATGTCTTTAAAGCCTTTTGGAAGGTCAAGAGGGTGGGGGCAGTGCAAAGTTGATTACTGTCAATTCCTTTACCCAAATCTCTGGAACTAAAGTGTCTTTAAACATTCTCAAGTCCCTACATTAATATTTTCATGTCATGTTTCTATGCGTAGACCAATAGACAACAATTGGATAGACGGATAATAAAATTGTCATAAGGAGCCATGTGCCTTGTACATTTAAAAGGCCTGTCTAGACACTCAATTTTAGTGGAGTGCCAAAACAAATAAAATTACGGGACCATCCTTTTCTTATGGTATATATGGCTGCCGGAGTTGATATTGTTTCTTTAATATAAAGGAAGTTTCAGAGGAAATAGTTATTTGGGGGATTTATAGGCAAACAATGCACAGAAGATACACATCAGAGGGTAATTAAATCCTCCATAACTCTAGCAGTCATGTCTGATATGAAGACTTTTGTTTTTTACATTTTGGTTGAAAACTAAAAGGTGAAAAGGGTCATTCTTAGAAAAACAGCATTTAAAAATAATGCTCAGGCATGCTGCATGAAAGACTGATGGGACTAGATGATTATGTCTTACACAGACAAACTAAAACCTGAAAAAGCAAACTATATAGAGTCCTTTCAATCATGATGCCCCAGTGTAAAACTAAAAATCAAAAGTGAGCAAGATCTAGGATTAAGCACAGGAAGCTTTTCCTCCACCCAGCTTAAATCATACCAGTCTGTTCCCCTTATTCTTTTAAAGTTCAGCTGGAGAATTCTCACCTTCATAATCTTCATGAACAATTGCTGTGGTTTGCAGGGCATCCTTGTTGTGTTATTCACAAATGAGCTTTAAATGTTTTATTAAGAAAAGTCCATTTGCTCAGGGACTGATTCCTGTGAATCACCTTCCATATGCTATAAGATATATACAAACATTCTCTCTCTCTACAGATATTGAGTTTGATGGAACGATTGGATGATTTGAAGAAGCTACTGGTAGATTTGAAAGCAGTATTAGCCCCGCTAACGGCAAAGAACATGTCTTGGGACCTCATCAACTTCCTATCTTGTCTGTCACATGCAAAGCTAAAGGTCAGACTAGACATGACATCAGCCCAGCCTGTAAATTCTTTGAAAAAGAGAGGAGAAAACCAAACACAAGAGACGAAGTGATAGAGGAAGGGAAAAGAAGTTACAGGACCAGAGGGAAAAATGAACAGGTAGATAAAAGGAAATGGAGCAAGAGAGCTACCACAGAGAGTGGAATGGATTAAGTGGAAGAGCAATGAAATGATAAAGATGAACAAATGAAAGCAGGTATCAGAGAACTCACAACAGCATGAGGGAGAAAGAAACGTGAGTCAGAAAGTATGTTCAAAAGTCAAATAAGCAAAAAGATATGAGGTAACTGTTGTGGTCTGCCAGCAGAGCTGGTAGAAGACTCGGACAGTGAGAAGATTGGGGAGGAACATGGGCCAGTCCTGGAGTCTGGGGAAGACTCTGATGAGTGCTCTACATCAGAGGCAGAAATGGGGCCAGGGCCATCTGATAGTTATCAGCTGCCTTCAGAATTGGAGATAAGTGGGGCTGAAGAATAGCTGGAGCCTGTTCCCAATGTGTGTATGTGCAGAGTTATCAGGAGAAGGGAACAATTAAGGAACAGAGATTGACTTGGGAGTAAAAGGAGATGCTGAATGGCACTCCAGAGGTGGGTTCTACTTACCTTCCCTACCAGTTCACATTGTGTCGGAAGTGCACTTTTTGCGCCCCCACCAGACCACTTTCAAGGAGCGGAAACCAGAGAACTAGTTCTGAGGCATGGCCAGCTGAGGCCATGCCTCAGCTGGCATGGCCTCTGAGGCATGGCCATTGCTGATGATTCAGTGAGCGGGGTCAAAGTTCCCAGTACAGAAGATCTGAACTGGCACAACCCACCACTGAGCCACTCCCATAGGAAATAAATAGGAGCAAAAGAGGAGTGGTGTTTGCAGGAGACAATTTGTTCATTCATGTGAAGGTTTGCTTAATTGAGAAACTCCTTGCCAATTATTTCCTTGTTCAGTGTTGTGTCAAGAAGCTATCAAATAGAAGCAACTATCCAAGCAACTGATAATGTCTCTGTTTGCAATTCACCCTTGAAAGACTGATTGCCGGGACTTTGCTGGATATGAATGCTAAGAATTCACTTTAGTCAAATAAAAGGAGTTTTTTTCTGGACAAGGAGTTTGTTTCACGATTTGGTGAAGTCTAGGTCAGAACAGTAACAGGCAAAAGAGACAATGATAAAGAGACTGTGGCTCATCCACAGGGTGGGTGAGAATTCCAGCACCTGATTTGCAGGCCAGGTAGGGGGGGTGTTTCCTGGTGAGGTAGGAGAGGAGGAAAGCTGCCATCCATCCCACAAACCACTTCTGATTGATGGCTAGATCTTCCTATCAAAACTGGCCTTCTCATTAGCCCCACCCCAGCAGCAGTGGGCTGCACCCTGTACAGGCCACACTATAGTGTGGTAGCAAAAATCATGATGCTCATGCAGCTGCACATCCCCGATGCATGCACACATACCCCTGCATGAGATTTGGCTTTGCACATGCACCGTAAGTGAAATATCTCATGAGGATGCTCATGCGAGAGAGATTTTGCTGATTTTTGGTGGGGGTTTTTGCTTCCGTGCATGCGTGGAAGCAAAGAAATCGCTGAAAATCAGTGAAAGCTTACATGCATGAGCATCCTCGCGTGAGATTTTGCTTCGCTTCCTGCACATGTGTAGAAGCCAACTCTCACATCAGCATGCATTTGTTTGCATGCTGGCTGCATGCATTCCCACACCAGCTACTGGGAGCGCACTGGGAGCACCAGTGATGGGCAGCCCTTCCCTGCACCCCACGCAAATGGATGAAGGGACACCAAATGCTATTTCCTACTGGTAGGAAATCTACCAGTGGTTTTCTTTAACTTGATCCACGTCAACCAGATCATTCACCCACCTCATTAGTAAGTCAGAAAAGACAACTGTCATTAGGCCCAAGTAAGTTATGATAGCTGTAATATAAGAGACTCCTCAGACCCTGAGGAGGAAGTCAGAAGATAGCTTTCAGAACTTTGTATGGACAAAATATCAGCCGCGTTCTTCCTGTAAATGATGGTAAATAATGTAAATAATGACTAAACCCAACTTCACAAAAAGGGGTTAAAGTGCGTCAAACAACACCATCTCCCATGCAACAGCTACTCTGCATAGTAATTCTGCCTGTTGTCATTTGCGTGTCATAGAATCATAGGGCTGAAATAGATCTTGGGCGTCTTCTAGTCCAACTCCATACCGGAAAGCAGGAAACCTTACATCAACCCCAAAAACTGGCTGTCCAATCTTTTCCTGAAAACTTCCAATAATGGAGCACCATGAACTCTGGGTGACAAGCCATTCCACTGATTAATTGTTCTCAGTGTCAGGAAATGACTCAGTTCTGGGTTGGATCTCTCTTTAACAAGCTTCTATCCATTGCTTCTATCCTCTGGTGTTTTAAGTTGACACCCTCTTCTCCATGTCAACCCCACAAATGCCTGAATGTTATCCCAAACCCTTCTTTTCGTTAGGCTAGAGGTATCTTGTTTCCTTAACCATTTATCATATGATTTAGCTTCAGGATTCCTTATCATCTTCGTTACTCTTCCCTGTATTCTTTCTAGGGTTGTAGCATCTTTTTCTGTATTATGGTGGCCACAATTGGACACAATATTCCAAGTGTGTCCTCACTAGTGTAGTATAAAAAGGTAGAATCACTTCTCATGATCTTGATGCTCTATCTTTCTATTGATGAAGCTTAGAACTACATTGGCCATTTCGGCTCCTGTTTTCAATAGCATCTGTTCTTTGCTATTTAAAATCTTTAGGCCACCTGAAACTGGTTGTTATAAATCTTTGATAAGGTAAACTGGATCTTAATTAGCTTGTTGGCTCCTAGCTGTGGAAACAGCTATTATCACCAGACCTTAAATTTAGTTATACCTTAGTGTCCTTATAAGACACAAATTATCTAGATCAGTTTTAAAATAAATAGAAACATAGAAGACTGACGGCAGAAAAAGACCTCATGGTCCATCTAGTCTGCCCTTATACTATTTCCTGTATTTTATCTTACAATGGATATGTTTATCCCAGGCATGTTTAAATTCAGTTACTGTGGATTTATCTACCACGTCTGCTGGAAGTTTGTTCCAAGGATCTACTACTCTTTCAGTGAAATAATATTTTCTCATGTTGCTTTTGATCTTTCCCCCAACTAACTTCAGATTGTGTCCCCTTGTTCTTGTGTTCACTTTCCTATTAAAAACACTTCCCTCCTGAACCTTATTTAACCCTTTAACATATTTAAATGTTTCGATCATGTCCCTTTTCCTTCTGTCCTCCAGACAAATATCAACTTTATTTACATGATGAATGTGATGGCATCCCAATGTTATGTAGCAGTACTGAAATAACTGAACTGATAACAAGTTCAGTTAAGCTTCAGTTAAGCAAGGTTGTAACTCCCATTTTCCATGAAGGTCAAAAGAATTGGGTGCTCCCTGTCTAGTTCCAACTGTAACTCATCCATCATGGTGAGCAAAAATGTTTCATTTTCTACCCCAAATAGCATTTGATATGGACCTAGATCAGGGATGTCAAATTCAAGGCTCACTGGATTCATTCCCCACGACCCAAGCTCCTTTTTCGTTGGTAGAGGGCTAGCAAAACAAACTTTTAAAAAAGGAGAAATGTTTCCCCTTTTGCATTTCAACATGCAAGAAAGGACAAGAATGGGGAAGGGGAAAGAGGAAAGACAAAGAAAAAGAAGTAAAGATGGGAAGAGAGCAAGAAAGGAGAAATAAGGAAGGAGGAGTAGGAAGAAGAAAGGGGAATGAAGAGGGAATGATAAAGAAGAAAAGGAAGGAAGGAAGGAAGGAAGGAAGGAAGGAAGGAAGGAAGGAAGGAAGGAAGGAAGGAAGGAAGAATACCTTTCTTCTATTCCTATATCTCTTCTTCTATTCTTTCATTGATATGTTCTATTACTATACCTTCTTTTCTATTCTTTCTTAGATATATTTTACTATGAGTATCTCCTCTATAACCTTCATCATGTATTTTACTATGTGTATATAGATATATACCCATTAAAACACTCATTGTGTATTGGAATGAATGAATGAATAAATAAATAAATAAATAAAATAGGAAGGAAGGAAGGAAGGAAGGAAGGAAGGAAGGAAGGAAGGAAGGAAGGAAGGAAGGAAGATTATAATGAGAGTGATTGAGAGTCTCAAGGAAATCTTGCCATAGCACTTAGCCACCAAAGGTCCTCCAACAGGAGTGATGTCAAGCTGGTTGCCCCCATCATGGCTACAGCCACCTCTTGCCAAGGCCACCCCCTGGCCCTCCAAGGTCAAACACAACCCTGGTGTGGCCCTCAATAAAATCGAATTTGTCACCTCTTGCCTAGATGTGATCTTCTGCAGGTAGGATTGATTCCTGGATGCCAAGTGTATCGGTGGTTATTGAAACAGATGTCCAAGTGCCACTTCTATGTTGGTTGAGGCAGGCAGGATTCATTGGGTACCATTTGTTGGAGGTAAAGGGAAAGGGAGGGTCTTGCCTTCTCTTTCTGCTCAAGATCCCCATGTACAATTGGTGGGCCACTGTGTGACACAGAATGCTGGACTTTGGCCTGGATGCTTTGGCTTTGTCCTGATTCATGTTCTTATGTTCTTATGTCCCACTTTTTTCAACTATTTTGAATAGAATTTGCATTTTTTTTAAAGAAATGACCTAGAATTATCCACTTGTTCCAAATCAAGTAAACTTGTTTTTATGAAAAAAAATTATGATTGCTTTCTTACAGCAGGGAAAAACACCCCAAATAAAAACAAGCAATATTTATTTTCCTTCACCACAAGGGTTTTAACATTAAATTAAATAATAAATAATAAATAAATGGTAAAAAGTGACGTTGTCACCTAAGTAGTTCTACTTCAGCAGCACTGTGTCTCCATATTAAGACAAAAATTTAATAGCCTATATATTGTGCAAAGTGAAATGTACTGTAACTGCATCATCAGTTATCTGTTTCAGTGGATGTTTGAAACCTGCGAAGCAGCTGAATCTCCAGATTGCCAAACGTTCAGGTTTCTGCCCTTTCTTCAAATAAATTACACATATCTTCAAATTATACCGCAGAATCTCTTTCCAGCAGCTTCGGGATATCTGAAATGTATCTGTCATGTTATATTGGATTTTAGACAGTCAGCTCCATTAATTTTGGTCACCCCAGTCTTGGTTTCCACAACTGCATCAGCAAAATATACAGGCTAGGGCCGATTAAGTTCTTCCCAACACCAGCTCTATTCAGAGCATTCATTTCAGTGGAATCCTTGACAGCAGACAATTACAGCAACAAATAAGAAGTTATTATTGAAGGTGAGAGAGCCAGTTTGGTGTAGTGGCATCAGGCTAGAAACTGGGAGACAGTGAGTTTTAATCCTGCCTTAGGCACAAAGGCAACTGGGTGACCTTGGGGCAATAATAATAATAATAATAATAATAATAATAATAATAATAATTATTATTATTATTATTAATTGGATTTGTATGCCGCCCCTCTTTGAAGACTCGGGGTGGCTAACAACAATGATAAAAACAGCATGTAACAATCCAATACTAAAACAACTAAAAACTCTTATTATAAAACCAAACATACACACAAACATACCATGCATAAATTGTAAAGGCCTAGGGGGAAAGAATATCTCAGTTCCTCCATGACTGACGGCAGAGGTGGGTTTTAAGGAACTTACGAAAGGGAGGCAATTCTAATCTCTGGGGAATTACTTTTTTGTCCTGGGAAAAGTGATGGGCTACCAAATTTTTTACTACCACACTGTGGGCGTGGCTTATGCATTTTGTTTCAACATCTTTCAGTGCAAATTGGGTGCTCTGGGGTGGAGCTCCAAATTTTGCTACCGGTACTGCATTCCTGACTGTACCTGTAGGAGCCCATCACTGCCTGGGAAGCAGGAAATGGCAAACCACTTCTGAAACCTTACTAAGAAAGTTGCAGGTCCTTGTCCAAGCAGTTTGTCAGGAATTAAAACTAACTCAAAGATATCAAAGTAATTTCCACACTATATGGATTTGCATGCAACGAATAAAATGGTGATGCTACAAACCATCCAGGGAGGGAGTGGGTGACAAAATAGCAGCAAAGATTACTGATTTATACAGGACAATCACAAATTGAGACAAAGGCAACAGAATAAATCAGGGTGACAGAGTTGATTTCATTATCAGGGGGCGGAGTGGGCGTGGCTAGGGTTAGGTGTGGCCAGCTCGACGTCGCGCCTGTCAGGGGCACCTGTGGTGGCCAGAGCGCTCTGCCAGTAAAAATGGGGCCCGGAGCTCTATTTTCAGCTCCTGCAACCCTCAGCCAATGAAACTGGAGGTTGTGAGGACTGTGTGTGGCCCTCCTAAGCTCTGCTTTCACTGGCAGAAGTACCATGAGCCAGCCCTTCACTATTTCCAGGGCCAAATCTAAGGACCCCGTGCCTTGAGTTTGACACCCTTGGGATAAATATTACCATCCTTTGAGTGTGTTGCTAACTTTTTTAGACCCGTCTTTTAAGATCTAAATTAAATTATATCACTTATTAATTTTCTGACCATTTTAAGCCATAATCTTGGACATCTGTTGAAATGATACCATGTCAAACAGCAGCTCAGCTGAAACTGTAAAACCTTTTAAATAAATCCTCAATGTAAACAAAATGTTAAACAGAGTATCAGAAGAAATCGTACGATTTCCCCCCCCCCGAGCAGCCAAGTTTAATTTCAAATATTTTTGTACATCCAGGCAATTATTTGCTTCCAATGGATAATTCATTCTGCTCCCTACTTACTCAGTGTAAAATCAATCTCTTCTGTTTGTATGACATAAACAACAAGCAGTTTCACAGGAATGAAGCAAACCATATGTGAAGGTGTTTAAAAAAGCACAACAGGGAATACATTGTGCAAAGAAGCATCTGCATTTATTTCAATGTCAAATCACTTGTGTGTTATAAAAAAAAGGGAAGTTTATTGTTTTTATTAAAAACAAAGTTGTACAGCTGCAGTGCTTTTTAATTAACTCTTGGTTTACCTCAAGCTCTGCCATAGCTTTATCTGGGAAGGCAAAACTAAGGCCTTTTTTTATTAGCTTTGCTCTGCTGTGAATGTAGCCCAGATTTTACTGAACAGAAGAATCAATAGACAAATGAATTCATTGACGTTATGTTTGTAAAATGCCAAGTAAGTGGTCATGAGACAGTATCGTGACTGAAGCTACAGGGTGTAGTAAGAGGTGGTGAACTTTCTCTCACGCATTATAACATATAGCGGCCCAGTTACCCTGTGGTAAGATGGGCAGCCAATAAATTTAAGAAGCAAACAAACAATTCTGAAGGCTCAAGCCCATATCTTAGGGGACCAGGAGTTCTATAATCATATCATTCTATGGCAAAACTAAATTAAAAAGAAAATTCAGTGGGACATACGATTGCAAGCAGGATCCAGAAGGAGAAAACATATTGATGTGTTTACAAGCACTACTCCAACAGACAAATTGTGAGGGATTCTTTTACACAGATCTTCCACATTAAAACTCTGAGGATAGCTCCAATCCCTGATCTTATTGCTTAGGGCAGCATGTATAATGTGATTCTGACTTTCAATGTGGTTGATTTTTTTTTTTTAAAGAATAGGACAAACTCATGGAAGTCATGTGGAAAAAGGCTGTTGGCCTTGATTGCAATGGCATTGCCTCTTAAGGTCATCTGATAGGAGACCATAGAGTTGTTGGATAGTTCTTGGCCACTGTGAGAACAGACTGATGAAATGGAAGGGTTCAGCATGTTGACTTATGTTAACATACTTTTCTGCCAATTCCAGGATGGGAGAAATATATTATGGGAGGCTATAAATAAATAAACAAATAGTAGTTTCCTGGGGCAGGACCACCATATTAATTAAGACTGCATATTTATATTTTTTGAAATATTTTTACTAAAAAAAAATATTAAAATTTAAAACGATAAAAATTAACACAAACAAAAAAGGAATAAAAGGAAAATAGAAGGTGCAGAAAAGAAGAATAGAAAGAAAAACAAGAAATTAAAATATAATAAAAAGGCAATATGTAAAGAAGTGACTTCCCCTTTCATCACATGTGTAAACAATTTTAGTAAATTAACTTTATTAACCTCTTTAATACGCAACAAATGATCTCTTCTTCCCATGTGTCATCTCTTATCTATAAAGAAATCTACACAAAATCAACATTTCAGTACTGGTATCAGGAAAAGTCCATCCAGGGTTATCAGATATAGCATATCTATTTTAAACTTGGTTAAAGAAACCAACTTTCTATTCTTTCCTTTAATTTCTTATAAATTTGATTCTTAGACTCTTCAAACAATATCTTAGAACTTAATTTCTTACACTTTTCTTTGTCCCATTAAAAAAAACCTTTTAAAGCTTTTACAAGGTGTTTTTTTTTTTTTTGGAAATCCAATATAAAATCATTAGTTTAATCATTTTCCTTCACTTTTTTATTTGTATATACTGTATTTTTAATTATTAAATTATTCGTTTCTTTTTTATGACTACTGTAACATCTTTTTCCATGTCATTCTTGTAGTCTGTCAATTTAAAATCAATCTTGATCATGTCAGTGGTTCTTTCAAAAAATTTATAATTGTAACATTTACCTATATAAGACTCTTTATTCTAGGTATAGGTCACTGGAAAAAAAGCTACCTCCAAAAAGAAAATCTAATTTTGTCTTCTGGAGTCTCCATCAATTGAATCTAATTTTTTAATTCCAACTTAACTGCAGTTGGCTTAACTAATTATTATTTATTGTGCCTCTTAATTTTAGGCCTATTGCTTCCTCCCCTTCCTTGATTTCTTTCCTCATTGTTTGTTTTTCTTGTCCCCTCTTTTGTCACAACTAAATGCCTCTTAAAAATACATTTTGACTTCTAAATTATCATAATATCTCATACTCATATTAATTATGAATTTCAACTCTTCTTATTAAAGGTTTTTTTAGAATGCAATTTTATATAGATTTCTAATATGATGTAAGCTGCCCTGAATCTCACGAGAGGAGTGGCATAGAAATCAACCAAAATATTTTAATAGGCATCTAATCAGACAGTCTTTACTTAAAACATGGAAAGAGATAAGACATAAACATTATATAAAAATACCAAATTGGCTATCCACAATGGAAGCTCTAATATACCCAAATACAATAGAACTGACAAAAAAAAATTAAATATAAAGAAATATTAGATACGAATGGTAAACTCAAAAGTAGGGAAGAATTAATAATACAAAATATAAATATAGATTGGTGGACATACCTACAAATTCAATCTAGATATAAAAAGGATATGGAACAATCAGGTATAGAAAGAATTACCCAACCACTAGATAAACTATTGACAGGCCCAGAAGAAAAAGCAATATCTAAAATATATAAATATCTGATGGAATATGAAAGACCAGAGGAGATAGTTAAAGGTACAATGATTGCCTGGGCGAAAAACATTGGCCACAATATATATATAGAGGAATGGGAACAAATTTGGAAGAGAAATATTAAATTAACAAAATCCACAATATATAAAGAAAACCAAAATAAAATGCTATACCGTTGGCATCTTCCACCCAAAAGACTAGCTAAAATGCACAAAAATTACAGCCCAACGTGTTGGAAATGTAAAAACACTCAAGGCACCTTCTTTCACCTATGGTGGTTATGTCCAGAGACAAGAAAATACTGGAAAAAAATAAATAATTGGTTGTGTCAAATAACAAATATAAAAATAGAATACACGCCAGAATCTTTTCTATTGGGTATTATGAGAGGTAACTATTCTAAAAATGTAAAATATTTAAGCTTGCATATTACAACAACTACAAGGATTGTATTTGCACAGAACTGGAAAAATCCGCAAATACCTGAAGACAATGAGATCATCAAGAAAATATACGACTGTGAAGAGATGGACAGATTGACAATGGAACTTAATAATCGAAAAGAATCGGACTATTATGAAACCTGGACAAAATGGTACCAATGGACAAAAAAAAGAAACTTAAAAGAAGCATTGAAATAAAACATCAAGAAATCTAAAAGTAATTAGAAGACAATGTCGATAGGAATGTATATACGATGTAGATTCATCTGTAAATATGACTATGTACTTTTTAAAAAAGGAAAAAATTAATAAATACATATTTTTTAAAAAAGAAATCAAACAAACAAACAAATAAATAAACAAACAAACAAACAAATAAATAAATAAATAAATAATCAAAATTCGTATATTATTTCAGATCAATTGATTGTTCAGACTTCCACATAATGAATGTCAAATTTTCCATTTAAATAGATCTCATATATCAGTACCAGTATATTCAATACCAGTAGGTATTGAATCAAAAATTCCAGTAGGTATCAATACCAGTAGGTATCTCATATATTCAATACCAGTAGGTATTGAATCAAAAATTAATCAAACACTATTATCTATTCCTTCCTCTAATACACAGTATTGTGTTATACAAAAGGAAAAAACTCTTAATAAAATAATTTTATTAATTATATATATGAAGTAGTTGTCATCAAAATTCATTATATTATTTCAAATCAATTAATTATTTAGACTTTCACATAATAATTTTTTTAAATTTTCCTTTAAACAAATCTCTTGTATAAAATAACTTCTACCTCAGTATTTATGAAATTAAAAAAAAATACTCTAATGTCATTATCTATTTATCCCTCTAGTATATAATGTTGTATTATGCAAAAGAAACATGGGACTCTTAACCCAGTAATTGTATTAATTATGTCCCATGGCATGATGGCTTTAAGATAAAACCAATTTATGGTGTAATTTATGAATTTTTCCTTAAAACCACTGAGAAATCTCAAGACGTTCATTTTCACAGGACATTTTGAATTTTACCATCTATTTACTAAAAAAAAGTACCATTGTAGCATGAAAGACAAGGTAAGTTCAACTCCCTTGCCTTCTAGCTCGAGCACAAATGCTTGAAGAAACAATCAATATTTCCCCTCTTCATATCGTGTTAGTTCTTTTTTTGTTGTTATCTGTTTCCAAAGTCTTCCCAACAGTGAAGAAACAGATACAGGAATTTACTATACATGGTATGGTGCTTCTCCTGTATTATGTGCAAAGTCATTTACTCCAGCCTGATCTTGCTTCGTATCACCAATAACAATCCTTCGATACAAGCCCATGCTTGAGTGCTTCTCAATAGCTTTGTCTTCCTATCAAGATTGAAATGATCTTATTTGAATTCAACATTACTGATCTCAGACACAATACCTGGACCTCTGTGTCCTCTAGCCAGGCCAAGACTGGCAATCCAAGATATGTAGAGGATATTAAATCAGGAAAGGCTGAAACACCCTTTGAAATAATTGGATTACAAGAAGTGTGTCATAGCACAATTATATTTTTGAGTCAGTTGTAACATGGCTATTTAGTTGGTCTATAAAATAGGTTGGAAATTTACAGTAAAAGATTTGGCCATGGCCTAATGCAGAAAATGTCCTCGGAGAGGTGCGGCATACAAATTTAATTAATAATAATAATAATAATAATAATAATAATAATAATAATAATAATCTTTTTGCAGCAGCTGAGTATGTGACAGATGAAACAATCGATCACATACTCAGCTGCTGCAAAAAGATCGTACAGACTGACTACAAGCATAGACATGATGCTGTGGCACAGATGATCCACTGGAACTTGTGCCGGAACTACCATTTCCCAGTGGCAAAGAACTGGTGGGATCATAAGCCCAAAAAAGTGGTCAAAAATGAGCAAGCAAAACTACTGTGGGACTTCCGACTTCCGACTGACCGAATTCTGAAGCATAACACACCAGACAATGTAATTGTGTAGAAAAAGAAAGTATGGATCATCAACATCACAATCCCAGGAAACAGCAGAATTGAGGAGAAGCAGCTAGAGAAATTAGTGAAATACAAAGATCTAAAAATCGAGCTGCAACGACTCTGGCATAAGGCAGTGAAAGTGGTCCCAGTGGTACTTGGCACGCTGGGTGCAGTGCCAAAGGATCTCAGCGGACATTTGAAAACCATTGGAATTGACAAAATCTCCATCTGTCAATTGCAAAAGGCCGCTTTACTGTGATTGGCAAACATAATTCGCCGCTACATCACACAATCCTACGTGCTTGGGAAGTGCCTGACTGGTGATGAAATACGAAATCCAGCATAGTGATCTCGTTTGATGTGTTGTATTGACATAATAATAATAATAATAATAATAATAATAATAATAATAATAATAATAATAATAATAATAATAATAATAATAATGTAGGAGAGCACTAAATATGATCTGTATGTCTATCATCAAGAAAAGGGCTGTCAAACCCTTGGCTGAATGCATCACATGCTGCCCATGGCCACACCCATTTTAGCAAAGGGGGAGGGGATATCCCAATATGTTATGTGTCACTGCCATGATGACATGAGTTTAACATCCCTGATTAAGAACATAGCTAGCCAATGTAATCACTAATGGAAAAATGGGGAAACTGTGTTTATTCTGTTATCTGCAGTTATTACATCAAAAAGTTCTTATGGTAGAGACAAGCATTTATAAAGATGAAATTCACATGTCATATGTTGCAGTCTCAACAGGCGGACTAGGCATTCCATTGACATGTGAATTCCACAAAACTAAAAGAGCAGTAATAATGTTCAATAAAGTTTGATTTCTATGCACATCCATTGAAAGTCTAGTTTTTAAACATTACCCTATTAGAACTTATGATGTAGAAATTACGGGAGCTACATTTTCAATAGATCTAAATTCTAGAGTGATCACACTAATGATCAAAAACTCCATACAGTATTTTTGTTCTATTTGGGTTATACTTGTCTAAAATTGAATGGACAACTGATCCTATGAGCCAGTCAGTCAAATTACTTCCTTTCATTTTAAGGAGGATGTAGTGGCACAGTGGCTAAGACACTGAGCTTGTCGACCAGAAAGGTCAGCAGTTCAAATCCCTAGTATAGGTCTCCTGCATGAGCAGATGGTTGGACTAGATCACCTCCAAGGTCCCTCCAACTCTGTTACTGTTACAGAGAAAAATAAAATAAAAATAGACAAATACCATTTGACTATTTGATCTTGGCACATTTGGGTTTCTTCCCACGTAAGTTTCAGAGAATCCTTGCGACATTTTGATGATCAGTAAGGGGCGTACATAAGTGCACTAGTGTGCCTTCCGTCCCCTGTCCAATTGTCTCTCCTTTATCTCATATATCTTTTCTTCCTTTCATATTTCTTCTCCCCTATTTTTATATCTTTTCTTCTATCCTTTTCTTTATATATATTATTACTTGTCTATTCTCTTCAATGTGTATTGTGTATTGGACAAAATAAATGAATAGATAGATAGATAGATAGATAGATAGATAGATAGATAGATAGATAGATAGATAGATAGATAGATAGATAGATAGATGATAGATAGATAGATATAGATAGATAGATAGATAGATAGATAGATAGATAGATAGATAGATAGATAGATAGATAGATAGATAGATAGATAGATAGATGATAGATGATAGATGATAGATGATAGATGATAGATGATAGATGATAGATGATAGATGATAGATGATAGATAGATAGATAGATAGATAGAGATAGAGATAGAGATAGAGATAGAGATAGATAGATAGATAGATAGATGATAGATAGATAGATAGATAGATAGATAGATGATGATGATAGATAGATAGATAGATAGATAGATAGATAGATGATAGAGAGAGAGAGAGAGAGAGATGATAGATAGATAGATAGATAGATAGATAGATAGATAGATAGATAGATAGATAGATAGATAGATAGATAGATAGATAGATGATAGATGATAGATGATAGATAGATAGATAGATAGATAGATAGAGATAGAGATAGAGATAGAGATAGAGATAGAGATAGATAGATAGATGATAGATAGATAGATAGATAGATGATGATAGATAGATAGATAGATAGATAGATAGATGATAGAGAGAGAGAGAGAGAGAGAGAGAGAGAGATGATAGATAGATAGATAGATAGATAGATAGATAGATAGATAGATGATAGATAGATAGATAGATAGATGGATAGATACATAGATAGATATACATAGATAGATACATAGATACATAGATACATAGATAGACAGATACATAGATAAATAGAGAGATAGATACATAGAGAGATAGAGAGATAGAGAGATAGAGAGATAGAGATAGATAGATAGATGATAGATAGATAGATAGATGATATATATATATATAGATGATAGATAGATAGATAGATGATAGATAGATAGATAGATAGATAGATAGATAGATAGATAGATAGATACATACATACATACATAGATAGACAGATACATAGATAGATAGATAGATAGATAGATAGATAGATAGATAGATAGATAGATGATAGATAGATAGATAGATAGATAGATAGATAGATAGATAGATAGATAGATAGATAGAAATAAATATAAAAATATAAAAATCTTCAGGCTGGTGCTTTTGGCTTTGTGCTCGGGCGAACAAAGCCTATGTGGGACCTTGTCGAAACATCGCCAGGATTCTCTCAAACTTACATGGGAAGAAACCCGAATATGCCAAGACCTACATAGCTAACTTTATATTCAATATATGACTTTATATTCAGGCAAATTCAAAACTTCTCAGGTTAAGATTTAGCACCAATATTAGCTGTATTGATTGGGAATTTTGGAAGATGGAGTCACACCACCACATTCGGGAAAGCTGATTTAAAGCCTTGTTCAGTTGGGTCTCTGGGTCTTTTTATAGCATTTTATGAATAATAGCATGATGTTCTGAGACTTAGTGTGGTAGTTTGTGAATAATAGCAACTATTGGCAAGAATAGGAACAATACTTCTTGAAAAAATATTTCTTGTCATTACCTTTCCCTACTGAAAAAAATAATGTCTCGGGAAAGGCATATCTTAAAATGTACAGTATATATTACATACTCACTTCTTGGAATATACTGTATATACATTTACAAGGTAAAGAAAGAAAGGTACCAGGATGGTGAAAAAACCTAAACTATTTTTAAGGGAACTCTAAGCTAATGATAATTGATGCACCACATGCATAACTTTGAAGATGGATGGTAGTACAGTATTTTGTATTAAATAGGTTTTATGAGACTTAAAGTTTATAAAAGGGCTGCCCCCATAAACGATTTACAGTTGCAATAAAAGATCAAGGAAATCGTTCAGATTGCATCTCAGAGTATCTGAGAAACTCTTATTTTATGGAAGCCTGAAAACCTCCATACCTAAAACTCCATTAATTTCTTTTATTATGTTTTTGTCCCTAATCATATAACATAATATATATTTAGAGATGAAGTCTAACAGAGAATATCTAAGATTAAAAGAAAGACTGATTCCTTTGACTCCAAGTTAAAATAAGTTCGAGGGAAGAAAAAGCAAGAATATAAGTAAAATTAAGTTGAGCCGCTTATTTACATTCTTTTTTTTTTTGAGAATTTACCCATTCTTTTTTAAGAAAAGAAAAGAAAGGAAAAGAAAAGAAAAGATGAAAGAAAGAAAGAATGAAAAGAAAATAAAAGAAAGAAAGAAAGAAAAGGTATATTTCTTCAGTGTATGCTTTTCCTTCTTGCTGTGAAAGCCAACTTTTATTGGAGTTCCCCACCAAAGGAGGAAAATGTAAGGTGACACCTGCTAGGTAAAGGTAAAGGTTTCCCCTGTCCAGTCATGTCCAACTCTAGGGAGCAGTGCTCATCTCCTTTTCTTAACTGAGGAAGCCAGCATAATGTGAAGATTGGGCATGGGGTGAGGTATCATCAATATGCCGATGATACCCAGCTATACATCTCCACCCCATGTCCAGTCAATGAAGCAGTGGAAGTGATGAGCCGGTGCCTGGAGGCTGTTGGGGCCTGGATGGGTGTCAACAAACTCAAACTCAACCCAGACAAGACGGAGTGGCTGTGGGTCTTGCCTCCCAAGGACAATCCCATCTGTCTATCCATTACCCTGGGGGGAGAATCATTGACCCCCTCAGAGAGGGTCCGCAACTTGGGCGTCCTCCTCGATCCACAGCTCTCATTAGAGAAACATCTTTCAGCTGTGGCGAGGGGGGCATTTGCCCAGGTTCACCTGGTGCACCAGTTGTGACCCTATTTGGACCGGGAGTCACTGCTCACAGCCACTCATGCCCTCATCACCCCGAGGCTCGACTACTGTAATGTTCTCTACCTGGGGCTACCTTTGAAAAGTGTTCGGAAACTTCAGGTCATGCAGAATGCAGCTGCGAGAGCAATCATGGGCTTTCCCAAATATGCCCATGTTACACCAACACTCCACAGTCTGCATTGGTTGCCAATCAGTTTCCGGTCACAATTCAAAGTGTTGGTTATGACCTATAAAGCCCTTCATGGCACCGGACCAGATTATCTCAGGGACCACCTTCTCCTGCACGAACCCCAGTGACCAGTTAGGTCCCACAGAGTGGATCTTCTCCGGGTCCCATCAACTGAACAATGTCGCTTGGCGGGACCCAGGGGAAGAGCCTTCTCTTTGGTGGCCCCAGCCCTCTGGAACCAACTCCCCCCAGAGATTAGAATTGCCCCCACCCTCATTGCCTTTTGTAAGTTGCTTAAAACCCACCTCTGCTGCCATGCATGGGGGAATTGAGATACTCTTTCCCCCTAGGCCTTTACAATTTTATGCATGGTATATCTGTATGTATGTTTGGTTTTTATAATAATGGGTTTTTAACTGTTTTTAGTATTGGATTATTATTATATGCTGTTTTATTACTGTTGTTAGCTGCCCCGAGTCTGCGGAGAGGCTCGGCATACAAATCAAATAAATAAATAAATAAATAAATAAATAAATAAATAAATAAATAAATAAATAAATAAATAAATAAATAAATAAATAAATAAATAAATAAATAAATAAATAAATAAATAAACAAACAAACAAACAAACAAACAAACAAACAAACAAACAAACAAACAAACAAACAAATAAACAAATAAACAAACAAACAAACAAACAAACAAACAAAGAAAGAAAGAAAGAAAGAAAGAAGCAAGCAAGCAAGCAAGCAAGCAAGCAAACAAACAAACAAACAAACAAACAAACAAACAAACAAACAAATAATTTCCGTAGTCATGTGGCCAGCATGACTATATGCTGAAGTACATGAATGTTGTTATCTTCTTAGCGAAATGGTATTTTCTCACAGAGGCAGTACTCACATTTGTCTCAGAGGTGGGTTTCAGCAGGTTCTGACCAGTTCTGGAGAGCTGGCAGTGATAATTTGCAGTAGTTCAGAGAACCAATAGTGGAAATTTTGAGTAGTTTGGGGAACCGGTAAATACCGCCTCTGACTGGCTCCGCCACATCTATTCTCTGCCTCCCGAGTTCCAGCTGATCAGGAGGAAATGGGGATTTTATAGTATCCTTCCTCTGGAGTGGGAGGGAATGGAGAGTTTGCAGTATCCTTCCTCTGCCATGCCCACCAATCCACGTCATGCCCACCAAGCCATGCCATGTTCGCCAAGCCACCACTGATTTGCATGCTTTTGAACTACTAATTGGCCAGGACATGAGCAAGTAATGGAAACTTCCTCCATCATGCAGTGCTCAGGTCTCAAACCTGAACTGTAAGCTTTCCAGCTGACAAGCTCAGAATCTTTAATGCACCCGCTTCTTTGCTAGGATGCTCTGACATCCACTGTTGGAATGACAAGGCCACTAGAAAAGAAGACAGCTAGTGGCATCACTACCAGCAATGACTCCTCACCATGGAGTGGTGTGGAGGTTGCGAGTGAGAGCCTGGACTTTTGAAATGCCCTATTGACCATTCATTGAGGGTAGCAGTAGAGATGCTTTGGATCAATCTCAAATAGCAATTGTACATTACCTTCTAAATGGTTTGGACTGCCAGGTTTCCAAAATTTATTTGTTTGTTTGTTTGTTTATATATATATGAAATGGCCCTGGGTTGGGCCGAGAGGCAAATAAGGAGCTGTGATGTTCCTTCAATACACCAGGGTGATTCGACACAAAAATATGTAACCCTTCCCTTGTGCAGAGCTGAAGGGATTGGATACTGTAGCCTAGAGGATAATTCTCTGCCTTACAAGGCAAAGGTTGCAGGTTCAAGTCCCAGTGGGTATGGCTAGCTGATGAGGCCAAAATAAGGCCGAAATAGATCTATCCTAGTCTCCCTTAATTTTCAAATTCAGCAAAAAAAAAATGTGACACACACACACACACACACACACACACATATACTGTATACATGTTAGCAATAGCACTTTTTAACAGAGCCAGCATATTGCCCCCACAATCTGGGTCCTCATTTTACCTACCTCGGAAGGATGGAAGGCTGAGTCAACCTTGAGCCGGTGATGAGATTTGAACCGCTGACCTGCAGATCTACAGTCAGGTTTAGTGGCCTACAGTACTGCACTCTACCTGCTGCACCACCTCGGCTGCCCAAATGTTCTGCCACTGCAATGAAAAATCTTGAAGTCACTAGGCCTAGGGGGACACACTCTATATATTAAATCTCAGTTGAAACCAGTTCCTTTTAGTGGGTATTTGTAATTCATATTCTTAATTTTGTCTTGCTTTTGTCTATGACCATATGCTTTAACAAATTAAATTCAGAGTCTAATGGACAAAACAGTAAGAAGTGCTGTGTTTGCTTAGTAACAGCCGGCCGGTTAGAGCCGTGCGATTGGCGTCCCTATCCATGGTACTGATAGGTCGCGTATCCACAGTTACATTGTAAGCGGGAAAGTTACTGTGTATTGATTGGTTCCTGCCTCAGCCTGTGTGTAGTACATTAGACCGTGTATGTTGCTATTGCTTTTAAGCCCGTACCTGCCAGCCTGGCACGAGTTCTGTATTAAACATGATGATTAATTAAGGCCTCACTTGTTATACTGGCGACGAGGACTCGAGCCATCCATTGCGGAATTGTTATACATAGACACTGACAATAAGTGAAGATGTCCGTGCAACTTACTTTTGCCCCCTTTGACCCACAAGGGGAGACGTGGGACTCCTATGTCGTCCACTTCGATTGCTTCCTGATCTCCAATGGCTACATGGAGATTTCTGGGGATAGGAAACGTTCATATTTCCTCGGGTTTTGTGGCCCAGAGATGTTCAAGACAGCCCGAGCACTATTTGCCCCAATCTCCATCCACGATGTTTCTTGGGAAGATTTCTTAAAGACTTTACAGGACCATTATGCCCCCGCGCCCTCGCGGTGTGCGCGGCGTTACAAATTTTATCAGAGGAACCAAGCCGAGGGAGAGTCGATTAATGACTATGTGGCCGCTCTTCGCCGAGCGGCTTTATACTGTGAGTTTATTGATCTTAATGACTATCTGCTCGACAGGCTAGTTTTTGGAGTGAGGGATGGTCGCCTTAAGCGGCGACTCCTGGCCATCCGCGATCTGACATTTCAGGCGGCGCTAGCGGAGGCTCGTGCTTTCGAGCTGTCCACGCAATCGTTGGCTGCCATGGACAGCGTTGTAACTGTCACTCAAAAGGTATCGGAAAAAGCGGATAAAGCCAAAGTCTCCCCAGAAGAGGAAGGCAGTTTGGGAATGGAGGAGGAAGATGTTTGCAAGCTGGCGGCAAGCCGGAGCCGAGACCAGCCTCCTGCACGGCCCCGGCCCCCTCTGTCACCTTGTCGGGGGTGCGGGGGTAATCATTTTAGGTCCAACTGCCCTTCCCGAGACTCGGCGTGTTGGCACTGCGGTGCCAAGGGCCACATTGCCAGGGTCTGCCGCTCTCGCAGATCTTCTCCAGCCACCACCAGGGAGCAGAGGGAGCCCCAAGGTTTCAACCCCCATTGGCAGCGGAAATTTTCCTCAAGTGGACGCGAGGATTGCAACGCCGTCTACAGCCAGCCACGTTTGGCTACCACGTATGTCAGGGAGACGTCTGACTCCACAGAGAAAATTTCGGTAGAGGTTCAACTGGGGGGTTCGCGGTGCCAGTTGCAGGTGGACACTGGCTCTGCCCATTCGCTAGTTTCTTGGGCTACACTAAAACGTTGTTTCCCCACTATGAACAAGGGTCGTTTACAGCCATGTACTTTACATTTAACAGACTACCAAGGAGCACCGATTCCGGTTCTGGGAGAGGGTCGTTTTGCGGTCCGCTTCAAGACTTTTGCAGGCAGATTGCCACTGATTGTGGTAAATGGGCCATTCTCTAACCTTTTAGGATTAGACTGGTTCAAGTCGTTAGGACTCTCTGTTACGGGGGTAAATGCAGTTAACGAGACTGGGGGTTTTGAGACTTTGGCTAAGGAATTCCCTTCAGTCTTTGATGGCAACTTGGGATGTTACACGGGGACCCCTATTTCATTTAGAAAGATTATTATATGGGCTGGAGGGAACGGTCCCATATTTTGACGACGTTCTGGTGTCGGGGAGTTCCATAGACAAATTGATGACAAGGGTAAGGAAGGTATTATCCAAATTCAGGGACGCGGGGCTTAAGTTGAAAGCCAAGAAATGTGTGTTTGGGGTCCCTAAAGTGGAGTTCTTGGGGTTCACTGTAGATGGGGAGGGAATCCATCCTACCTCTGAGAAGACACGGGCGATTAGGGACGCCCCTAGGCCAACATCCAAGGCTGAACTTCAGGCCTTTTTAGGTCTGCTGAACTTCTACGCGGTTTTTATTCCGCATAAGGCGTCGGTGGCCGAGCCATTACACTGGTTATTGGACAAACACTCAAATTGGCATTGGGGTGAAAGGGAGGAGGTCGCATTCAAAGGAGTTAAGGCAATACTCACCTCTAACAATGTTCTGGCCCAATACTCACCTGGGTTGCCTTTAGTGCTCACCTGTGACGCTTCACAGTACGGGGTAGGGGCAGTTTTGAGCCACAGACTGCCCAACGGAGCAGAAGCCCCCCTGGCATTCTTTTCCCGCACCTTGGCAAAGGTGGAAAGAAACTACGGACACATAGACAAGGAAGCGCTCGCATTGATAGCAGGGGTCCAAAGATTCCACGACTACCTATATGGCCGGCATTTTGAACTGGTAACCGATCACCAGCCATTATTGGGGTTATTGTCCGGCACCCGCCAAAGCCCGACTGTCTTGTCCCCCAGAATGTCACGTTGGATTGTCTTTTTAGCTAACTATTGTTATACCCTGATTTACAAACCTGGGCGCCACATAGCGCACACAGATGCCCTCAGTAGGTGTCCCTTGACCGATGTTTTGGTTGACCCCGCTCCAGCATGCTCTGTCTTCGCTCTCTCTGAAGGGGCTATTACTTTGTCGGCGCCCGAAGTGACTTGGGAGACAGGGCGGGATTCCATGTTGGCCCAGGTAAGGCAATGGGTACTAAGGGGATGGCCGTCAGCTACCCCTGCTGAAGATTTTGTCCCGTTTTCCAGATGTAGGACAGAACTCTCCGTTGAGAAAGGGATCCTGCTGAGAGGGAGCAGGGTGGTTATTCCTGGAAGGCTTCGCAGCCAGGTGTTGGCACTTCTGCACAGAGGCCACCCCGGCATTGTACGCATGAAAAGTCTGGCTTGAGATTACGTTTGGTGGCCAGGTATGGACAAAGAAGTGGAACAACGGGTGGCGGGGTGTGCTGCATGCCAGGAGAGTCGTCCATTACCCCCCCCGATCCGAGCCGTTAGCATGGGAACCGCCTGCTGGGCCATGGGCTCGCATACATATAGATTTAGCTGGTCCCTTCATGGGACAGACATTCCTAATCATAGTAGATGCCCATTCCAAATGGGTGGAGGTCGTGCACCTGAAGTCAACTCAGTCCTAGGCCATCATAGATGCCTTAATGACATTATTTGCCACGCATGGGTTCCCCGACCTCCTGGTCTCGGACAATGGCCCACAGTTTACTGCGCTACTGTTTGAATCATTCTTGGCTCAGCTGGCATCAGACATGCATTAACTTCGCCGTGGCATCCGGCCAGTAATGGTCAGGCGGAACGGGCAGTTCGGTCAGTAAAGGATGCCCTCAAAAAGATGCCACAAGGTTCCTGGCAGGCAAGGCTGGCTGATTTACTGTTAGCACAACATGCCACCCCCTGCTTGGCTACAGGTAAGACCCCAGCGGAGTTGCTAATGGGTCGCAAGCTTCGGATTATTTTAGACAGGTTGCACCCATGGTATTCCCAGACTGTTCCATGGCCAGAACCCCCAGCAAGAGAGGTGAAGGTAGGAGATGCCGTGTTTGTGCGCACGTACTCCGGGGGTGGACGGATTTGGGAAAGAGGAAGGGTAAGCCGAGAGCTGGGGCCTCGGTCTTTCGAAATAGATTTAACCGATGGCAGGATTTGGAAAAGACACCTGGACCAGATCCGTCTGGACAGAGGGGGTGACAGCTACGGAAATAATGATCAGGAGCATTGTCTCCTAGTAAGGAATCCCGAGGAGCCAGCCCTAGCGGCATTTCCGCGAGCAGAGAACATTCCGGCTCCTGAAATGGAATTAAGGGAACCTAACCACGAGCCTAAAGTTGATCCTCCAATCGAGCCTCGGCGCTCGGAGAGAATTCGCCACAAACCAGCATATTTGAGGGATTATGTATGTATTTTTCAAGGGGATAAGAGTGCTGTGTTTGCTTAGTAACAGCCGGCCGGTTAGAGCCGTGCGATTGGCGTCCCTATCCATGGTACTGATAGGTCGCGTATCCCCAGTTACATTGTAAGCGGGAAAGTTACTGTGTATTGATTGGTTCCTGCCTCAGCCTGTGTGTAGTATATTAGACCGTGTATGTTGCTATTGCTTTTAAGCCCGTACCTGACAGCCTGGCACGAGTTCTGTATTAAACATGATGATTAATTAAGGCCTCACTTGTTATAAGAAGTAACTAGTGATGGGCTACCAAAACTTTTACTACCCCACTGCAGGCGTGGCTTATGGAGGATGCCATGCATTTTCTTTCAAGATCTTTCAGTGCAAATTGGGTGCTCTGGGTCGAGCTCCATTTTCGCTACCCCCACTGCGTTTCCCCCCATCCGGGCAGCAGCCCACCTCTGGAAGTAACCCTGGAGAAAGCAACCTCCTCCCTCCTGGTCTTTCGTAAAGCTCTGGAGACCTATCTCTGCTGGCGGGCATGGGGACCACGACCCACGAGATTGCCCGTGGCCGATATGAATGATTGAATTGGATAAATGGAGATGACTGCATAAGGGTTTTAGATTTTTATTAATTTTGTATATGTTTTTTAAAATAATTAGATTTCTCATATATATTGTTTGCATTTACAATGTTGTATGCCACCCTGAGTCATTTCGAGAAGGGCGGCATGGAAATCTAATGAATGAATGAATGAATGAATGAATGAATGGTAAAAAAAAAACCTGGACACACATACAGCCTGGGAGAAACCCCTCTCAGCAGTAGCAACAGCGAAAGAGATCTCGGAGTCTTGGTGGATAATCAACTAAACATGAGCCAACAATGTGCAGCAGCAGCCAAAAAAGCCAATACAATCCTAAGCTGCATCAACAGGAGAATACACTCCAAGACCAGGGAAGTCTTAATACCACTCTACTACGCCCTGCTCAGGCCACACCTGGAACACTGTGTTCAGTTCTGGTCACCACACTTCAAAAAAAACATTGAAACTCTGGAGAAGGTGCAGAAAAGAGCAACCAAAATGATCAGGGGTCTAGAAACCAAGACTTACGAAGAGAGACTGCGGGAACTGGGCATGGATAGCCTAGAGAAAAGGAGGACCAGAGTGGACATGATAGCAGTCTACAGGTATATGAGGGGTTGCCACAGAGAGGAGGGGAACACTTTATTCTCCAGGGCACAGGAGGGCCGGATGAGAAACAACGGCTGGAAGCTGACCAAGGAGAGATTCAACCTGGAAATAAGGAAGAACTTCCTGATGATCAGAACGATCAACCAGTGGAACAACCTACCAGCGGACGTTGTGAACTCCAATACTCTGGGCATTTTAAAGAGGAAATTGGACTGCCATTTGGCTAGGTTGCTATAGGGTTCCTGCTTAAGCAGGGGGTTGGACTTGATGACCCGCATAGTCCCTTCCAACTCTAACAGTAAATAAATAAATAAAAAGAATGAATGAATGAATGAATGAATGAATGAATGAATGAATGAATGAATGAATGAACAATATCCACTGCAATTAAAAGAAGAATTAAAAGTGGGAGAAGAAAATCAGGAAGGACTTTGTTTTCTTTGTTGCCTTTGTAAACAATCAGCTCCAACTTTGGAGAACCTTCTTAAACTTTTAGGAGAGGGGAGCATATGGTCCAGGGGTGGATTCTGGCTTACCTCATTGTCAGATGCCCGCATGCTTTGTGCTAAAAAACCAGCCTCTGTGCATGCGCAGAAGCAAAAAACAAGATGGTGGCACCTACAGCAGTGGCAAGAAAGCCAGTTCAAGGGCATGATAAGCCTGGGTACTGCCGGTTGGGTGAGCAGGGGGAAATTCCTGCTACTGGCTCTATAGAACTGGTCTGAACTGGCAAAACCCCATCTCTTATAAGGTCCAGAAATTGTACACCTTTGCATTAGATCAGTGATGGTGAACCATTTTTTCCAAAGTATGTGGGCGTGCGCTATCACACATGCGTGAGTGCCCATATCCATAACTTAATGCCTGGGGAAGGCAAAAACAGTTCCCCACCTGGAGGCCCTCTGGAAGCTGGAGGTAGCCTGTTTCCTAACTTCTAGTGGGCCGAGTAGGCTCATGTTTTGCCCTCCCCAGGCTCCAAAGGCTTCCCTGGAGCCAGGGGAGGGTAAAAACGCTCTCCCCCATCCTGCTGGAGGTTCTCTGGAAGTCATAAACACCCTCCCAGAGCCTCTGTGTGAGCCAAAAATCAGTTGGCCAACACATACATGCATGTTGGGGCTAGGGCAACAGTTCACGTGCCATCAGATATGGCTCCGTGTGCCACCTGTGGCACCTGTGCCATAGGTTCGCCATCATTGCATTAAATTGTACTAATCCACTTCCATGGAAATCCACACTAGATTTCGACTGTAACTCACATTTGGACAAATGGGAGAATTGGACCAATCTGAGCCAGTAGATCTTTATGGATTGAAGGTAAGAAGGAGAGTTATGGCTGAACAAGGTAAACAGTAAAAAAAAAAAAAAAGAACAAAACAATCCCAATAAGATCTTTCTTTTGTTAAGGTTCTGTTGCCCCCCCCCCCACTCCCCAATTATTAAGTTTGCATTAGATTTTGAAGACAGTAACTTTAATCTTGCTCTTAAGTGAGCCACATAGCACCATAGTGGAGGCTGTTAGAAATATTCCGGTCCATGCACATTGTTGTGGTTGGCTCTGGCCCAGCTCCTGCCCCAGGGAATGTGGAGGTGGATGCAGGGGAAACTTCAACATGTCACAGGCCTGTGTTATTGCCAACAGAATCAGTTCAAAGTTTAGTTTCCTCGGCCGAAGAAGAAGGTGGGAGTGACTCGGCAGAGGGGGGCTTGGCACACAGTCCAGGCAGTCAATCTCCCTTATCTTCCATTGATTCAGATGATGACGTTTTGGACCCACGCAAGCGCAGAATTATGTGTAGAAGAGACCAAGTAAGAACATATTACAGGAGATAAGGGAGGCCACCTGTGTTTGGGTGGGGCTCCAGTAATTAGGACTGCTGCTATAAATAGCAGCATGTGGGTTTGGCTGTTGTGGAAGAATATCTGATCGCAGTTCATCAGGAATCCTGTGTGTTTCTGGACTTTGTTGCTTTTTCACGCCTTTGAAAACAAAGCAGAGCAATGTGTGTGTGTGTGTGTCTCACTTCGTTGGAAGAAGGGGTGTGAAGTTTCTTCACAGCTGCTAGCTAAGTACTTAATGACTGCTTAAAGGTAATTGTACAGACTACCCAGTTGTTTTGGGATGAGTGCTCTTTGCAATACAAAAAGAGTGCTTTGTTTATTTTGAATTTTGTGATAAAGAACATTGTTTTGAATTTTCAAACGTGTGTGTGTCTGAAATTTGTACCCTTGAATTTTCGGGAGGCTCCTATCAGAGAGCCCGGCAGAACAAACATCAGCAGTGCTCATCTAGGAAACAGGGGCTGGGGTTTTAGGGAAGTGGGCACAAGCAGGTTGATATTGAACAATTTAAATATATGACTGTTGTTAGATTGCAGAAGCATTACATAGTTTTTGTGCCCCTCTCCTCTTTTCAAAATAAAGTGAAAATTACTTTTGCAGTGATTATCTATTTCAAATGGTTTATGATGATTTCTTAATAGGTGGTGGAAACACTTTTGGGTGAAGATGAAAACGGGAATGGAGGAGGCAGGAAGTTTTATCTGAAAACCCCAGGCAAAACTGAAGCAGGCAGATTATAAAATTAGGATTTGGCAAGAATATTGTGGTTAGAACTGTTACTCTAGCAGCTACCCTTTTCAAAGAAGTGCCCAGGGGCCTTTAATAACCACAAATGGCCAGGAACTCATTTTTATGGCTTATTCAAACGGCATCACTTCCAGCAACAGGAGAAATGAAATGTATTTTTCTGATTCTTGAAATGATGAACAGCTCTGGTACTAAATCACCACTTGTTTCAACTGTCACGTTGCCTTAGAAAGTTTTGCCCCTATTTTTCACTATCCCAAACACATTTTACATAGTTCTCCACGAACAAACAAACAGAAATAAACCATCAAAACATAGGTTGACTCACCACACAGAGAATCTATGTTTCTCCAACTCCTCCTGATAAGACCGTAATACTCCATCATCAGCATCAGGTCTGATCTTAGAACTGCTTGGCACAACCACATCATGTTGATCATTCTTCTTCATCTGAAATTAACATTCATAAATAACATTCTTGAAATAGCTGAAAATAGCAAGCAGGAGACCTTAGGGCTCCTTACTCAAATTGCCTATTTTTAGAACAACTATATTTGTTTTAAAACAATCCTGTTCATTCTGCAATATGGAGGATTTAAACTGATAACTACCAAGGTGTGGTGGTTAGCTCTGGCCCAGCTCCTGCCCCAAGGACTGTGGATGTGGGGGAGACATCCATATGTTGCAGGCCTGTTTTGCCCCCAGTGGAGTCTGCTGATGAAGGCTCCTCTGACCAAGAAGACATGAATGACAGGGAGGAGGAGAGTGTGGCAGACAGGTCAGAAGGAGATCAATTATCTAGCTCCTCCTTGGATTCAGAACAAGAGTTAATGATACAGCCACGCATGCGGAGAGCGATGCATAGACAACAACAACTGAGAGATTATTATCAAAGAAAATGAGGCCACCTGTGGTTGGGTGGGGCTGTGGTAATTAGTGAGGCTGCTATAAGTAGTAGCCTGTGGGTTTGGCCATTGTGGAGGATTATCTGATCGTTGTGTTTCCTGCCTGCTTTGCTGACTTTGATCTTTGTGTGCTGATTTCCCCCCGCTTTGAAACTAAACCAGAGCAAAGTGTGTTTCACTTTGTGAAAGAAGAAGGACTGTGAATTACCTCACAGCTGCAAGCTAAGTATCACAGAACTGATAAGGGACTTGTACAAATTACCAGTTTGTTTGGAGTCGAGTGCTCTTTGCTCTACAAAAAGAGGGCTTAGTTTAAGTGAATTTTCATTATAAAGAACATTGTTTTGAATTTTCAAACATGTGTGTGTCTGAAATTTGTACCTGTGAATTTTTGGGAGGAGTGTACCAGAGAGCCCGACAGAACACAAGGAAATTTCATTAACAATGATTCATCTTAGATCTTGCAAAGGTGCTGAATTTATCAATGTTACATTTCAATAGAAGAGAATATATGTAGCTCAGGGCTGTACTTTGGAGCCTTTGTGCTCTTTGAACTTGGTGATTTGCTTACAGCTGTTTAATTACCTGTCTAAGTAATATAATCAGTGCTCATGTGGGTTGCTGCCTCTTTATACACAGTATGGTAGCGTAAGCTACTGTACATAAACAGGGAACAAACCCCCTCACTCACGAGCATTGAGAGCACCAAGGATTCCCCAATGTTACAGTTAGCAATAACAATAGCACTTAGACTCATATACCACATAATCCTCTCTAAGAAGTTTACAAAATCAGCATATTGGCCCCAACAATCTGGGTCCTCATTTTACTGACCTTGGAAGGATGAAGGCTGAGTCAACCTTCAGCTGGTCAGCATCAAACTCTTGGTATGTGGGCAAAGTTTGCTTGCAATACTGCATTCTAACCACTGCATCACCATTTTAGGCTACAATTGCTTTAAGACCATCTGAACGATTAGGAAATAAGTTTCTGGCGGTTTGACTTTGTTACCTGGTCAATTTTGCTTCAGAGCAGAAATCATCAAAGGTAACTTTCTATCTGAGAAACTTTGTATAATTTATCTAAATGCACCCAGAAACAAAGGTTGTTTTGTAGTTTAGTAAAGAAAGAGTTACTTTTTTTCCATTTTGTGGTCACATCTGTCTTGCTTGCAGACAAATGATATTTCTTGCAGATATTCCAATGTGCCACTGTCATTACTTTGTCATGCTATTTATTTCTAGGTGTTATGCTCTTATTTTTATATTTCTAAAATATAAGCGTAAAATGGATGCATCTTTTATTTCCCCTTTGCCTGTTCCCCTAAGGTTTTCTAATATCCATCCCAGTAGTAGGCCCTGCAACTTAGGCAGCGGCAGTGTGAAAAGCCTTAGCTATTTCAAAACAGATTCACCTGCAAAGTGCAGATACTCAAGGCACACATTGAGTAAGCATCTGCATTGTTACGCCGAAGGTGCAACACAGAAAGCATTAAATGAATTACTGTGTACATGAGCATCATTCACTGGGCTCTGTTTGATCATGCACATGACTCAAAACCATTCAAGTCAAAGACAGGAGGGTGTGACGCCTGGAACCATCTTCAGAAACATTTTCTGCCCTTTAATAACAACATATTAATAACTGAATTGCACACAGCACAATGCTCTGATCAGCATCAAATAAGATGTCACTGCTTCATGCAAACAAAAGAGCCAAAATAGCAGCAATTAGACTGAGTTATAGAAGTCCCCTGGATGGCCCTGAAAATCACTCATCCTCGAAATGTATCCTATACTTTTTTTCCCAACGATGGTGCTTTTGCTTGCTTGCTTGTTTGTTTTAAAGTAAATAGTAATGGACGTGACTCAGTCAAAATTAAGCATTTTTTTTTTAAATCAATAGCACTTCAGTCCTTTACATATCTAAACCTAAAACCATTGAGATGAATGAAAAAAATTCAATGAATTAAAAAATGAACACTTTATTTATTTATTTACTTACTTACTTACTTACTTACTTACTTACTTACCTATCTATTTATGTTTTTGTTTGTTTGTTTGTTTGTTTATTTGTTTGTTTGTTTGTTTGACAAACATGTAGGAGATAACAGGCATGAGTTCAGATCGCGAGAGCCACCGTGGGGCTTCCAAGATTCGCCCATGTTTCTTCAACACTCTGTGGCTTGCATTGGCTGCCGATCAGTTTCCGGTCACAACTCAAAGTGTTGGTCATGACCTTTAAACCCTACATGGCATTGGACCAGATTACCTCCGGAACTGCCTGCCACCGCACGAATCCCAGCGACCGATAAGGTCCCACAGAGTTGGCCTTCTCCAGGTCCCGTCAACTAAACAATGTCATTTGGCGGGCCCCAGGGGAAGAGCCTTCTCTGTGGCGGCCCCGGCCCTCTGGAACCAACTCCCCCCGGAGATTAGAATTGCCCCCACCCTCCCTGTCTTTCCTAAACTACTCAAGACTCATTTATACCACCAGGCATGGGGGAGTTGAGATATTCCTTCCCCCTAGGCCATTACAAGTTATGCATGGTATGTTTGTGTGTATGTTTGGTTTTTATAAATAAGGGTTTTTAGCTGTTTTATTATTGGATTGTCACATGCTGTTTTTATCATTGTTGTTAGCCGCCCTGAGTCTACAGAGAGGGGAGGCATACAAATCCAATAAATTATTATTATTATTATTATTATTATTATTATTATTATTATTATTATTATTATTAGTATAAACATGGAATGAGCACATGAAATGAGTAAAAATAAATGGGGACAGTAGGACAGGGACGGTAGACACTCTGGTGCGTTTATGCACCAGGGGTGGGTTCCACTTACCTCCACCACTGATTTGCATCACGATGTTTCACGCATGCACATTTGCTCCACTGGTGTTGGCGTGTCCCCTCATTCATTTTCACTTCTGCACATGCTCAGAAGCAGGGTTCAGCCCAAAACACAGCTGAGGAGCTGATCAGCTGTGCTTCAGGTGAAGAAATAAAGGTCAGTATGAACCCAGGGATGGGTGGGAGGGCTGCTTTTCAAATGGAGAAGCAATCCAAAGATGGGAAAAATTGCTAAAAATTCCAAAAAAAGATGGCAGTGCCCATGGACCAGCACCGACCAAACCAGATCCATGATGCTAATATCACGTCACCAGCGGGTCACTAACAGTTCAGACAATCTGGTTTGAACTGGGAGGAACCTACTCCTGTTATGTATGCCCCCTTTTTCAATAAATTAACACCCAATCTTGCACTTGGGGAAAAGGAATCCTCAATCTGAGTATTGTATTGGCAGTTCTGTGGTAGCAAAAACTTCAGAAGAAAAGGATTTAGGGGTAGTGATTTCTGACAGTCTCAAAACGGGTGAACAGTGCAGTCAGGCGGTAGGGAAAGCAAGTAGGATGCTTGGCTGCATAGCTAAAGGTATAACAAGCAGGAAGAGGGAGATTATGATCCCGCTATATAGAGTGCTGGTGAGACCACATTTGAAATACTGTGTTCAGTTCTGGAGACCTCACCTACAAAAAGATATTGACAAAATTGAACGGGTCCAAAGACGGGCTACAAGAATGGTGGAAGGTCTCCGAGTCTGCGGAGAGAGGCGGCATACAAATCTAAAAAATAAATAAATAAATAAATAAATGAATGAATGAATGAATGAATGAATAAATAAATAAAGAAAGAAAGAAAGAAAGAAAGAAAGAAAGAAAGAAAGAAAGAAAGAAAGAAAGAAAGCATATCAGGAAAGACTTAATGAACTCAATCTGTATAGTATGGAGGCCAGAAGGAAAAGGGGGGACATGATCAAAACATTTAAATATGTTAAAGGGTTAAATAAGGTCCAGGAGGGAAGTGTTTTTAATAGGAAAGTGAACACAAGAACAAGGGGACACAATCTGAAGTTAGTTGGGGGAAAGATCAAAAGCAACATGAGAAAATATTATTTTACTGAAAGAGTAGTATATCCTTGGTACAAACTTCCAGCAGACATGGTAGATAAATCCACAGTAACTGAATTTAAACATGCCTGGGATAAATATATATACATCCTAAGATAAAATAAAGAAAATAGTATAAGGGCAGACTAGATGGACCATGAGGTCTTTTTCTGCCGTCAGACTTCTATGTTTCTATGCTTCAATCTCAATAAGTCTCTATAAAAATTTCCACAAGGCAGTGGCAACCACTTCGACACTGTTACCAAAAAGGCATGGACAAGCCCATCACTTTGGGTCTCTTCAGTCCCTCAAAAAGAGTTATGCCCCTTCCCCTTTCTCACCGTTTTCCTTAAAAGAGAAAACAGTGCAGGAACATACTACTTTTTTTCTGAAACTCTCTGGGTCCCAGAGACCACCAAAAATGGCTCAGGGGCTCCAGACAGAAGGTTATGGAATTTTATTCTTAAAGGCATGCATTAGGCTATTAATCTATTATTTGATATACTGCCTCTGTACCACTGTTTAACTAATGTTGTTGGAAATAATCCAATGTTAAAAAGAAAAACACTATAAATTATCTTTTTCCGCAGATGTAGTAATATTTTAATGATTGATGTAATTTAATTTAATATTCATAATATGAATGTGTTAGTAGAATAATGGCATTGTAGAGAGTACCAGGAATAAAATATATTTTAAGCCTTTGTCAGGTAAGTTTCAGGATAAATTTGAGGCTGAAAGCAAACTGGATGTCAGAATTAACAGTAGAAATTACTTAGAAGAGAATAAAATCCAAAACCAAGAAAGATAAAAATCTCAGAAAGGATCTTAACAAATTATTCAGAAAACTATCAGAATAGACAATTAGTAATACTACAACATCTACAAAAATATGAGAGATGAAAAGAGTCATGCTAAAAAAAGAAGTCTTCCAAAAAATTCCCAAACTCAAAAGAAGGTTCCAAATTTGAAATGACACAAAAGAAAAACAATGAATAGATAGTACCTGATTTCAAGAAGGTCAAACAAAAATGGAAAGAATATGCTGAAATTCTGTAGGTAGAAATGTCAACTTCAAAGAGAAATACCATTTAATTAGATGCACATCTAGCACAGTCGATGATATTACCAAATCAGAAGGCAATAAGAATTGATGGAATATTTATAGATATATGAACAATGTAGAAAGAATTTAGTTATGATCAAGATATACCAGCAAATCTGGAGAATGACACAGTAACCAACAGATGGCAAAAGACCAAAGATCAATACCAAAGGATGCTGACTTAATAGTGTCTTAATAGTGAAAACTATTGCATAATATTCTTAACTTTATACATTAGCAAAATAATACTTAGGCTTATGCATTAATGCAGATTAATGCCCCACATGGATGCCAATTGTTCAAACTGGGTTTACAAATGACCATAAAGAATCAGATGTTTTTGATGGTGCATCCTGGATAAGTGAGAAAGACATTTTGCAGGAGACGCGGAGTAACGACACGGACACAAGAGCTGGATTTAAAACTGGGTCATTTTATTTAACATACATTTGCATAATTTATTAATTAAATTAGCATAATTAGCATAATTAACTCTGACCCTAACAAGGACCTGCAGGGTCAAACAATTGCTTCCGGGGCGGAAAATGACGTAGAATAAAATTCCGGGGCAACTTATGGGCGTAGCTCCATGCTAATCCAGGTGAGGGACCCCTCCCTCACCTGAGACTGTTGCCATGCACTTGCATGTGGGAGGTCCCACCGGCTAACCCCTAGAAGGGGACTTAAATGGGCGGGACCCAAAGACAGGTTCCCCCCAACTGCTCAGGTCGCCAAAACCACAAGCTTGGAGAGAACCTGTCAATCATCCCCAAAGATGCCCAACAGAGAACACGCAGTTGCTAAACCACCACCCAGTTTTCCGCCCCTAACCTGCCTACCCAAATGACCAAAGGCAAGCCTATTAACCTAAACAGGTGCAAGCACCCCCTAACCGCTTATCCCTCTCCACAGTGTGGAATAGGAGAAAAAACGGCCATAGCTAAGAGGCCAGACCGCCAAAAATTCCTATTCGGCCCCCTAAGGGCGACCCAGAGTAGCACACTGTAAAAATAGGGAGGGCGGGCGGGTGTCTGCTTGCAATGACGGTCCGGGTGAACAGGCTGAGCCCGGGCCTGCCCGCCCCTTTATAGGGCTGGCAGGCCCCGCCCGGACACATCATTGATCAGGCCACCCTGGCCTTATCATTGGCCGAAATCTCGCGATCTCGCGAGATTTCGGCTGAGAAAACATGGCGGCTACGCCATGTGTCCTGTGTCTTCCCTAGCCCTCCAGCAAAAGGCGCCGGTGAGTGAGGTCCACCGGCGCTATTTTTTAAATCAGCAGATGCTAAATGACCTTTGATTTCAGTGAACATTCTTAGAAAAATAGCAGTTCTAGGACATTTAATTTTTCTCGTGCAAGAATTAGACACAGGTTAGAAAACTACAATCCAGACAGAACAAAATGGACTGGTTCCAGATTGGTAAGCAATGACAGAAGGCTATATATTTTGCCCTTATTTATTCAATCTATATGCAGACTATATTGAGAGAAAATGAATTGGAAGAAGATGAAGGTGGTTTTAAAATTGAAGGGAAAAACCCATCAATAATTGGTCAATGACACTACTCTGGTATCTGCAATTGAAAATTTTCTATTCATGGGACATTCCCAGTGAAATCCTTGGAAAAGATATTCAGATGCCAGCATATGTCTACAAACATCAGAATCTTGCAGACAATGGTAATTCCTTTTGACACATAATGAAAGCAACTTGATAATGAGACAGGATAGAAAAAGTATTGATCCTTTCAAATTTGGGTGTTAGACATGATTTGCATCAGACGTGAAATGAGCACTCAGACACTGAGCTAGGTAAAAGGGGGTTACTTTATTAACATATTTACAGAAAGACCAGCAGAGGTCACTAAATGGGGTGGAATTTCCTCACAAAAGCCGCCCCGAGTCTTCGGAGAGGGGCGGCATACAAATCGAATAAATAAATAAATAAATAAATAAAACATACTTGGGCAACTAATGGGTGTAACTCCTTGCCCGGTCAGGGCAAGGCATGAACAGCCTATGCTCCTCCGTATAAGCCACTCCCTAAGCCTATAGGAGGGCTCCTCCCCATGACCCAGAACCAGAAATGACGTAGGTGAGCCCCAAGGGCACCCCCTTTCCACCATTCTGACCAGGTAGGCAGCATGAGTTGTGTAATGGGGGAGCCCATCATCTTCTAAAAGATGACCAAGGGAGAACAAACAGTTGCTGCACGAGTCCCAGTGACCAGTTAGGTCCCACAGAGTTGGCCTTCTCCAGGTTCTGTCAACGAAACAATGTCATTTGGTGGAACCCAGGGGAAGAGCCTTCTCTGTGGCGGCCCCGACCCTCTGGAATCAACTCCCCCCGGAGATTAGGATTGCCCCCACCCTCCTTGCCTTTCGCAAACTCCTCAAAACCCACCTCTACCATCAGGCATGGGGAAATTGACTCCCCCGAGCCGTTTCCCATTTTACGCAAGGTTTAATCTGAGATGTATGATTGTTTTTTATATTCAGGGTTTTCAATTGCTTTTTATTGTTGGATTTGTACCATGTTTTGTGTTGTGAGCCCCTCCGAGTCTCCAGAGAGGGGCGGCATACAAATCGAATAAATCAATACTCAATCTAATCTAATCTACTAATATCCTTTTCTGCCCCGTTTCTGCCATACAGTGACCAAGATTAAGCAACAGATTGTAGAAACGAGAGTATATTTCCAAAACAGATGCACCCCCTAACCAAATTCCCCCCCACTCATCAGGATGGAGTAGGCGAAAAAACAATCTTGACTAAATCGTGTTGCGATTGCAAAAAATTCCTACTCGGCCCCAGAAATAGGCAACTATTAAAACACTCTGAATTGAGTGAAGGGCGGGTGGGTGTCTGCAGAGAAGGCAGACAAGCTGGAAAGGATGGCGTGAGAGGTGAGCCAGCCCTAAAATAGGGCTGTAGGCCCGCCCACGCCTACCAGCAGCCCTGCACAACCCGGAAGTGACGCTGGGCACTCTTGCGCTATCACGCGACAATGCCAGCCAAGAGAGAGATCCCAAGTTAACCCACGCCTCTGCAACTGTCGGCCAGGCATTTAAGTGCCTGGCCTCTCAATTCTGAGAACATGGCAGGTACTGAAGAAAACAAATGGGTCTTTGAACAAATCAACATATCTTACTTGAGGCATAAACGACCTTTAAAAAAATTATCATATTTTGGACATATTGTTCAAAGACCTAACTCACTTGAGAGGTTTAGGTTGTCAGAAATAATTGAAGGAAAGAAAAGAAGATGACCAGCAGTTAAGAGCCTCGGTGTTGCAGTGGTTGGAGTGCAGTACTGCAAGCTATTTCTGCTGATCACCGACTGCCAGCAGTTTGGCAGATCGAATCTCAATATGCTCAAGGTTGACTCAGCCTTCCATCTTTCCAAGGTTGGTAAAATGAGCCAGATTGTTGGGGCCAATATGCTGATTCTGTAAACCGCTTAGAGAAGGCTGTAAAAGCACTATGAAGCGGTATATAAATTTAAATGCTAATGCTAAAATGCCAAAGATTGAAGGTCTTACAATAATTTTATTTATCTATTAAATGTATTTGCCCTCCGTCTTGCCACAAGCTAACTCTTAATTACAGCAGTGATGGGTCTATTGTGGGAAGACCTGAATGATCAAGTTGGGGAGAGATTTCCATAGAGAAAAAACCCATCTAGTTACATGATCTCTAAGAGATGACATTGATTGGTTGGTACGTAATAAACTAATAAAAATTGAAGATTTGAGGAGAGGAAAATAATTTTGGACTAAGCACTCTATGCCCAGGGGAGGATTAATTGTAGCAACTAATATTTTTTAAAGTGTGTTACAAAATGTAACCATTAGTCAAATGATGTAAATTGACATGTTGATGTTGTTTTTGTATTTGTGCCCATTACAATGAAGTTTCACAGAAATCTGTTTTCTTCATTTCAGAGGAAAAAAAGCACTTCAATAGACCAAGTTCCTTTCTTCTGATTCATAAAGAAAGTTTTCAATGTCATCCTTGACTCTGTATTGGTTATTGCAACTAAAGCCACAGAAGTCTGCCACCAGACTTGAAATTTGGAGCCTAGAAAATTTAGAACTATGCCGCCTTCAATCTGACCTTAGTGTAACACACAAAATTATCTGCTACAATGTCCTACCTATCAGTGACTACTTCAGCTTCAGCTGCAGCAATACACAACTCACAATAAATGCAAACTTAAGATAAACCACTCCAAACTCGATTGCATAAAATATGACTTCAGCAACAGAGTGATCAATGCCTGGAACACATTACCTGACTCTGTAGTTTCTTCCCCAAACCCCCAAAATTTTAACCTTAGATGGTCTACCATTGACCTCACCCCATTCCTAAGAGGTCTGTAAAGGGCATGCTTAAGCACACCAGCTTGCCTATCATCCATATCTTACCATCCCCATCAGTAATGGGCAGCCAAAATTTTTACTGCTACACTGTGGGTGTGGCTTATTTTGTGGGAGTGACTTAATGGTCATGTGACTGGGTAGGAGTGGCTTGCCAGCCATGTGACCAAGTGGGAGTGGCTTGAGCGATCATCATCGTTCAAGTGAACTGTTAAGTCCTTGACTTACAACCTTATTAGTGTCGCTCGCTGGGTGACAATTTGCTTCGTGTTTCCCACGCTCTCCTTCCTGGGATGCCCCCCCCCCCACCTCAGGCTGGGTAGCTAGGCAAATGGGTTCTGCCAGAAGCATAAATGCTACCAGCACCGCTTCCACCCATGCCTTCTGCTTGCACCTCATGTGGGAGGTGGCTGCATGAGGCTGGAGGGGAGCTGGGCAGGAGAGAGGAAAGCTCATCCAAGGCCAGTAAGGAGGAAAGAGGAAAAAAGCAAGGAGCGCAGACGCAGCAGTAGCAGCAGCAGCAGCAGTGGGGAAAAAGGAGAGTCAAGCCTAGATCAGTAATCCAAGAAGTGACAGCCGCCAATCAGCTGGAGCTGCACATGCATCTTCATTTCCACGGGTGGAACTGTGTTCCACCCCGTCCTGCCTGCTGCCCACCCCGGTCCTCATGTATTCATAACATATCATGTACTCATAAACAGACTTGTATTACTTACATATATATTCACAATCATGTTTATACTTTATCTGTAATCATACACACTCGTGACAAATAAATAAATAAAAATAATAAATAAAAATGTACCACTGGCTGCTTTTCCAACTATACATGAATGCATGGTATGTATTTTGCAAAATGTGCTGTATAGTTGGAAGTATGTATTTTGCCTAGGAAGCTGTATAGCACATAATACTCTGGTAGAAATGAAAGGATAAGAAGGATGAAAGCATCCATGTGAAAAGCTGAAATGAAAATAAATGTAATAGCATTGTTTAATCATTTTCTTGTGAGTTGGGTGACTTTAATTTGTGGAGGGGCTTTTTTTTTTTTTTAGCTTGTATTCTTTCTTTTATTTTCTGTATCACTGAGCTCATTACTTTTAACTCTAGATAGATTTCCTAGTAGAATGCAGTGTAATTCTTCAACAGCCATAAACAGTGAGGAGTTGCTTAAATTAAAGATCAATAAAATTACAGAAGGAAAAAAGAAAATGTGTCATAAATAAAAGAAGGAGAGGCTGGCAAAATGCTGCGCAATTAAACACGATGAAAGTCTAAAATGAAATTAAATTTGGTTGTGATACATTCGCCATCCTTTTCTTCAAGACATTCACCACAGAATTAGAAGGGATTTTTTTCCCCCTGTAATTTAAATGTTAAGCGGCCAGATGTGTGTCTTATGCTTGAAGAGTTGAAGCTTTGCATTATTTAGCATATTAAGATTCACAGAATTTAAAAAAGGCTCCCTTTATTGCCTCAAGGTTCTAATTAAGTAAACCTTAGCTTGGTACATTTAAAACTACTTTCTTGGGATTTTTTTTTCCTTTTTGTACTTTCTATAGGCACATCAGTGCATGAAATATGGAAAATACTTAAGATGCTACAGATTCTCTTTGGCTTGAGGAATTAAACCAATCTGTTATTTCAAGACCTTAACGGGGTCAGCAATCAGAAAGATATCTAACATCTTCAGACTACATTTTTTTAATAAAAATGTAATAATCATAGGGGTTTTTCATAGGTAGCTGAAAGAAAACTTGTGTTGTAAAATTCTATGTAAAATTTCCTTTAAAGAAAACGATGTGAAAGGCATAGAGCAGTTTGCCTTAGCCAAACTCTTTCTATATCATTTTATAATTGACCACAATATGATATACAGTGCTAATTAGATGCCCTATCAACTATGAGATGATGGAAGATGAGTTAGAACACCAGAAATTGTAATTAAAATGAAAATCTTACTGACAAATCTGCAGACAATTACTGTATATACTGTATTCAAACATAGTCATTTCTACTGACCATTTTGCTGTAACTGTTTTAGAAGTTAGCCCCACAAAGATTACCCTTATCCATTCTATCATTCTCAAACGTCTCATGCTGATGATTTATCTCCTGTATCACAAAAGGAACATCCATTGAGTTAACAAATGATACATCTTGTGCAGTGAAGGGCTGCAAAAATGTTTACTACCACTTTGTGGGTGTGGCTTATTTTGTGGGTGTGGCTTGCCAGCCATGTGACCAGTTGGGAGTGGATTGACAATCATGTGACCTGGGGTGGCTTAAACATCATGTGACTGGCTTAAAGGTGGCCAACGTGACATCACTCAAGTCAAGGGTTTGGGTTAGGGTTAGGGCTAGGGTGCCTGGCCTCTCCTTGCCTCAAAGAGATACAATTTCCCTATCTATTTACTATTACTGAACATCCAAAATATACTATTTAATTCTATGTATATATGTCATATGCGTACATACATATTAGACACAGGGACACAAAAATGTACATTATCTACTATATAAACTGTATGTACACACACACACACACACACACACACACACATGGACAGCTATTCTAAAATTATACACATTCAACCTCATTTACTGCAATGGGAAAAACATACCCAGAGCCCAGAAGGGGGAAAAAAATGTTTTAAAAATTTTTGTACCAGTTCTGTGTACCTGACCCAAATTTTTCTACCAGTTCTGCGTACTTAACCATAACCATAGGAGCCCATCACTGATCTTGTGTTTTTAATGTTTTTCTACATGTAGGATATTTCTTTCACTACAACCTTACCCAGTGAAAACATGACAGTCCATAACTGATTCTGAGATATATCAAATCACCCTGTGAGGACACCAAGTTATTACTTGGTTTTATCCAACGTTCCTGTGCTGTCACCTCAGACAGAAATAGTTAGCTTGTATGAAGACATGTTTCTTTAAGACATTGCATTAGGGGAATTGCAGTTAGATTGCACTCTGGGTAATGTAGTTTTACATGTGACCACATCTGTGTATTCCTATTGGCTCTGACCCGGGATGAGGGGTAATTGGAGAGAACATTCACTAAGCAAGCCAGCATGCAGACCCAACATGTAGAACAACATGAGGGCAGAGCTGGGATGATTCAACATATTTTTATCTGTACAATGGGAAAGACTACACTGTAGAAGAATTGCATCATAACTGCGAGTTATCATTGTTATCACTGTAATAAAATAATCTGTGATATCTCGTTGTGCTAAATTAATATTATGGGAGAGCCCACCCGGCTCAAACAGCATAGTTCCTCAATTTGATGCTGTTCAGATGAATTCAGTTATAATTCCAATGTGCCCTAATGAGATCTCTACTTCCATTTGGCATTGAAAGTGCATCTTTGGGCCCAATGAGAATATACCTGTTGAACAAAACTCTGCATTGGTGATAGGAAGGGCATCCTGCCAGTAAACACTGAGCTCCATTCAGTGGCTCAGACCCCATCCTGCAAGGGATTATGGGGTTATTAAAAGAAGAATATTGAAAGTGCATCTTTCTTGAGATAGAAGTATGAAGATTTAAGGCAGGGGTAGGCAGCCTGGCTAGCAATATATTTTGTATCAACAAACCCTTGCCATTGGCCATAATTGAGCTGGGGTGGCGCAGCAGGTAGACTGCTGTACTGCAGACCACTGAAGCTGACTTGTAGATCTGAAGGTCAGCTGTTCAAATCTCATCACCGGCTCAAGGTTGACTCAGCCTTCCATCCTTCCGAGGTGGGTAAAATGAGGACCCGGATTGTGGGGGCAATATGCTGGCTCTATTAAAAAGGCTATTGCTAACATGTTGTAAGCCGCCCTGAGTCTAAGGAGAAGGGCGGCATAAAAATCAAATAAATAGATAGATAGATAGATAGATAGATAGATAGATAGATAGATAGATAGATAGATAGACAGACAGACAGACAGACAGACAGACAGACAGACAGACAGACAGACAGACAAACAAACAAATAATGGAGATCATCAGTTCTTTATATATTTTATTTTTTTTACTATATTGTTATTTTCGATTTTTTATTTTCTGTACTTCCACTGTTTTCTTTGTTCTTTTATTTTTCACAATGTATATCAGTTTTTACCTTTTTAATTATGTTTAAGAAAATTACTTTTAAAAAACTTTAATCCACTTTAAATCACTAGCTATCATCCTGTTCCCTACTCCTTTCTCCATCCATGTCTACCAATTCTTTTGTCTCCCTTGCCAGCATTTCCAGTACCAGTTTCCCATGAGAAAGTTTCCTAGCTTATGTCATCAACTTCTATTACAATTCTGACAGATTATTGATGAGAAAGTTTAGAAGGGAGTTACAGAATCAAAATGCAGAATCAGAATGCAGCCACTGGAAAAGGCCTCTTTGGTTAATATAATTTTCATTCTACGTTTGTGGTGCAGTGAAGTCAACTCTTTCCCCTCTACGGCCTTAAACTTATCATAAGCACAGCCAACAATTCATAGGTTACATCTTGACAAGCAGCCTGCCTGTTTCTGTTCTCTGTGGAAATGAAAGCATATTCACTTTAGCTTGACAATATAAAGCTGAAAGCAGATATATGGATATTGCTCTTGCTTCAACATCTGGATGGAAATTGGAATGGGAAAATTTATTAATAAAGTTGTCGATTGATCATATTGTAGTAACCTATTAAGAAATCCAATGCCATCTGTAGCAAACTGCAATGACACCCAATATGTGTACCAGGGGTGGGTCCTAGCTTATCTCACCACCATTTGGATCGGGAGTCACTGCTCACAGCCACTGATGCCCTCATCACCTCGAGGTTCGACTACTGTAACGCTCTCTACATGGGGCTACCTTTGAAAAGTGTTTGGAAACTTCAGGTCATGCAGAATGCAGTTGTGAGAGGAATCATGGGCTTTCCCAAATATGCCCATGTTACACCAACACTCCGCAGTCTGCATTGGTTGCTGATCAGTTTCCGGTCACAATTCAAAGTGTTGGTTATGACCGAAAAAGCCCTTCATGGCACCGGACCAGATTATCTCAGGGACCGCCTTCTGCTGCACGAATCCCACTGACCAGTTAGATCCCACAGAGTGGGTCTTCTCCGGGTCCCGTCAACTAAACAATGTCGCTTGGCAGGACCCAGGGGAAGAGCCTTCTCTGTGGCGGCCCTCTGGAACCAACTCCCCCCAGAGATTAGAATTGCCCCCACCCTCCTTGCCTTTCGTAAGCTTCTTAAAACCCACCTCTGCTGCCAGGCATAGGGGAACTGAGATACTCTTTCCCCCTAGGCCTTTACAATTTTATGCATGGTATGTCTGTATGTATGTTTGGTTTTATAATAAGGGTTTTTTAGCTGTTTTAATATTGGATTGTTATATGCTGTTTTTATTGCTGTTGTTAGCCACCCCGAGTCTACGGAGAGGGGCAGCATACAAATCCAATAAATAAAATAATAAATAATAAATTTTGGTTCCTCCCATGCTGTGTGGCTGTGCTGTAGCGCAGTGTCAATTTTTTAAAAAATAAACCAAAAAAAGGCAAAAACAAGATGGAGGTGCATGCACAGTGCTGGAAACTCAGCTTCTGCATATGCACAGAACAAAAAGTCAGCAAAAAATTCCAAAAAATATTTATCTCCCTTCTCCCAAAAAAATGGTGGCATCCACAGACTACCACCAATGGAAGCATGATTTCACCAGCAGTTTGCTAATGGCTCTATAGAACCGGTGCCAACCAGGAGGAACCCATCTCTGATGTTTTCGGAGAGGGGCGGCATACAAATCCAAATAATAAATAAAATAAAATCATCACACATATGCTGCAATTATGAATTTGTGTCCCTATGTACTTAAGCTCATTGCATTTGTCTGAGGTTATGATGCACAAGTCATCATCTATAACCACTTGCTTCCCTGTAGCCATCTATGAGACAAACCCCCTGTCTATTTTGTGAACTACCTAGTCCTTGAGTTAAAAAAATAAATTCTTCGTCATGGCGCAGCAGGTAGAGTGCTGTACAGCAAGCCACTGAAGCTTACAGTACATACACAGTCAACAGAAAGGAGGGGAATGGAGGGGAACGGAGCAGAGCGGAGTGGAGCAGAGATCAGCGCTGAAACTGAGGTGACCCTGTCTGCTCGTGAGACCAAGCCGCTGACGATCCAGGCTGGTGGGAGCAACCTGCTGTCGGTGGTGGAGGACATCTGCGGAGATATGGTGGGCGAGGAATGTCCAGAAATAACACCTCCCCCCCCGCATGGCACCAGTGGGTGAGAGCTGCTGGTGCCAAGGGGGGATAAAATGAAATGAAGGAGACAGACGCCCAGTATGAGTGCTCATGGAGACTAATGTGACCAGAAGAACTAGAGGGGGTGAGAATTATGGAATTAACTGCCAGAATCATCATGGCCAATTAGATTGGGGATATTGTTTATCATCTAACCCCTGTTTTTGTCATCGTTTGTCATCTCCCCCCCCCCACCATTTTCCCATTTTCCCATTTTCCCATCTCCTTCTCAACTACTGCTAAGACCAAAGAAGAACTGCGCCCCTAGTGGCAAGATTATAGAAAAACAGCAGACTTTAAGACTAAGACTATATGGAAGATCTATAGAGGACTTCATACATGGATTGGTTGATTGACTGATGATTGATATTGATTAAGATCTGATTTTATATTTTTATACTATCTTATTAACTTATTAACTTATTCAGATTTATAATTTTATATGTTTTAATGTTTTAAATTGTTATTAACTGCTATTTTAAATTGTTATTAATTTAATCGTTTTTTAATATAATTGGGGGTTCTAAATTAATGGATGATTGGGATAAATATACTTGTGGGTATGAGTGGAATGACTGTCATGATTGGGTTGGTGGGGGTGGGTGGGGTTATGGTATGGATGAGATGACTGATAGTAGTATGAATGATAGATTTGGCCCACCTGACACTCGGGAGACAGGGGAGGAAGGGGCACCGATCTCTGGGGTGGCAGAGGGTCGGAATATTCCAGTGTTGCTGGGGAGAGGCAGATATGGCGGGGGCCACAGAGTTAGCTGTTCCAGGGGAACGAGGGACCGTTGCTTAATAACGGTCCCTTGTTCTGGCCCTGTGAGCCCAATCTTGGGTACTGGTGATGAGTGTAACTCTGGCCCTGGGCTCAGGTTGCTGCTGCTTAATGCCAGGTCAGTGGTCAATAAAGCTCTCCTCATCCGGGATTTGATCCTGGATGAGGAGGCCGACCTGGCATGTATTATTGAAACCTGGCTGGGCCCAGAGGGAGGTGTTCCTCTCTCTGAAATCTGCCCAGCCGGGTTTCAGATATGGCATCAACCTCGACCCCACGGAAGGGGGGGAGGAGTGGCTATTATAGCCAGGGAGAGCCTTTGCCTACGTAGACTCATTGCTCCGGAAATTGCTGGTTGTGAGTCTCTCTTGATGAGGTTGGACTTAGGGGTTCAGGTGGGCTTATTTCTCACGTACCTGCCTCCCAGCTGTGTGTCAAAAGCCCTGCCTGTGCTACTCGAGGAGGTAGCCAGGTTGGCGGTGGAGTTCCCCGGACTCATTGTCCTGGGGGACTTCAATCTGCCGTCACTCGGTGAAACCTCTAGGTTGGCACAGGAGTTCATGGCCACCATGACAGCCATGGACCTGACTCAAGTAGTACAGGGTCCGACTCACGAGGGAGGGCACGCGCCTGACATGGTATTTCTTTCTGAACAATTGAGTAATGATCTGAGACTAAGGGGCTTAGAAGCATTGCCTTTGTCATGGTCAGACCATTTTCTACTATGGCTTGACTTCCTGGCTCCAATCCTTCCCCGCAGGGAGGCAGAACCAATGAAGATGTTCTGCCCCAGACGCCTGATGGACCCAGAGGGCTTTCAGACAGCACTTGGGGTTTTTCCAGAGGCACTCGTCCACAGTTCGGCGGAGTCTCTTGCGGAGGCCTGGAACAGGGCTGCGGCAGAGGCTCTTGACCGGATTGCGCCTTTGCGACCTCTCCGTGGCGCTAGACCCCGTAGAGCCCCATGGTTCAACGAGGAGCTCCGGGAGTTGAAACGCCAAAAGAGATGTCTAGAGAAGCGATGGAGGAAGAGTAGGTCTGAATCTGATCGAACACTTGTAAGAGCTTTTATTAAGACTTACAAAGTGGTGCTCAAGGCGGCAAGATGCGCGTACCATGCCGCCTTGATTGCATCAGCGGAATCCCGCCCAGCCACTCTGTTTAGGGTGACCCGCTCCCTTCTTAACCAGGGGGGAGTTGGGGAGCCCTTGCAGAGCAGTGCCGAGGATTTTAACACGTTTTTCGCTGATAAAGTCGCTCAGATCCGGGCCGATCTCGACTCCAATTGTAAAACAGAGTCGACTGACAACGAGTCAGTCGAGGTGACTGGGGCACGTACTTGTCCACCTGTCTGGGAAGAGTTTGATCTGGTGACACCTGATGAAGTAGACAAGGCCATTGGAGCTGTGAGTTCCGCCACCTGTTTACTGGATCCGTGTCCCTCCTGGTTGGTCTCGGCCAGCAGGGAGGTGACACGGAGCTGGGCCCAGGAGATTACCAACGCTTCCTTGGGGAGGGGAGTCTTTCCAACACTCTATAAAGAAGCGCTTGTGTGCCCCCTCCTCAAGAAGCCTTCCCTGGACCCAGCCGTATTTAATAACTATTGTCCAGTCTCCAACCTTCCCTTTATGGAGAAGGTTGTTGAGAAGGTGGTGGCACTCCAGCTCCAACGGTCCTTGGAAGAAGCCGATTATCTAGGTCCCCAGCAGTCGGGTTTCAGGCCCGGTTACAGCACGGAAACTGCTTTGGTCGCGTTGATGGATGATCTCTGGCAGGCCCGGGACAGGGGTTTATCCTCTGTCCTGGTGCTCCTTGACCTCTCAGAGGCTTTCGATACCATCGACCATGGTATCTTTCTGCACCGGCTGGAGGGGTTGGGGGTGGGAGGCACTGTTCTCCAGTGGTTCTCCTCCTACCTCTCTGGCCAGTCACAGTCGGTGTTAGTGGGGGGTCAGAGGTCGGCTCCGAGGGCTCTCCCTTGTGGGGTGCCTCAGGGTCGGTCCTCTCCCCCCTGCTATTTAGTATCTACATGAAACCGCTGGGTGAGATCGTCCAAGGACATGGGGTGAGGTATCATCAATATGCTAATGATACCCAGCTTTACATCTCCACCCCATGTCCAGTCAACGAAGTGGTGGAAGTGATGTGCCGGTGCCTGGAGGCTGTTGGGGCCTGGATGGGTGCCAACAGACTCAAACTCAACCTGGATAAGACGGAGTGGCTGTGGGTTTTGCCTCCCAAGGACAATCCCATCTGTCCGTCCATTACCCTGGGGGGGGGAATTATTGACCCCATCAGAGAGGGTCCGCAACTTGGGCATCCTCCTCGATCCACAGCTCACATTAGAGAACCATCTTTCAGCTGTGGCGAGGGGGGCGTTTGCCCAGGTTCGCCTGGTGCACCAGTTGCGGCCCTATCTGGACCGGGACTCATTGCTCACAGTCACTCATGCGCTCATCACCTCGAGGTTCAACTACTGTAATGCTCTCTACATGGGGCTACCTCTGAAAAGTGTTCGGAAACTTCAGATCGTGCAGAATGCAGCTGCGAGAGCAGTCATGGGCTTACCTAGATATGCCCATGTTTCACCATCACTCTGCAGTCTGCATTGGCTGCCGATCAATTTCCGGTCACAATTCAAAGTGTTGGTTATGACCTTTAAAGCCCTTCATGGCACTAGACCAGAATATCTCCGAGACCGCCTCCTGCCGCACGAATCCCAGCGACCGATTAGGTCCCACAGAGTGGGCCTTCTCCGGGTCCCGTCAACTAAACAATGTCAGTTGGCGGGCCCCAGGGGAAGAGCCTTCTCTGTGGCGGCACCGGCTCTCTGGAACCAACTCCCCCCAGAGATTAGAACTGCCCCTACTCTTCCTGCCTTCCGTAAACTCCTTAAAACCCACCTTTGCCGTCAGGCATGGGGGAATTGAAACACCTCCCCCAGGCATGTTCAATTTTATACATGGTATGCTTGTGTGTGTGTCTGTTAGTATATGGGGTTCTTTTAAATCTTTAAATATTTTAAAGTTATTTGGATTATTTATGATTTGTTCTATCTTGTTGTGAGCCGCCCCGAGTCTTCGGAGAGGGGCGGCATACAAATCTAAATAATAAATAAATAAATAAAATCTGTAGGTCAGTGGTTCAAATCTCATCACCGGCTCAAGGTTGACTCAGCCTTCCATCCTTCCAAGGTGGGTAAAATGAGGACCCGGATTGTGGGGGCAATATTCTGGCTCTGTTTAAAAAGTGCTATTGGTAACATGTTATATTGCCCTAGAACAGTGGTAGGCAAAGTTGGCTCTTCTATTATTTGTGCACTTCAACTCCCAGAATTCCTGAGCCTATCATGCTAGCTCAGGAATTCTAGGAGTTGAAAGCCACATGTCATAGAAGAGCCAACTTTGCCTCCCCCTGCCCTAGAAGGATGGATGGATAGATAGATAGATAGATAGATAGATAGATAGATAGATAGATAGATAGATAGATAGATAGATAGATAGATAGATAGATATGGATAAGGGAAATGATATAAGTTTAAGAGTAGCACTGATGTTGGTATGAAGTGAGAGTTTTGAATTGCTCGTCTGTTAACTATAAATGGATTAGAGGTACTCAGGGAAGGATAAGAGGGAGAAAGAGGAAGTAGAAAGGAAGGGGAGACAGATAGGAGGGAAGTAGGTAACAGTGGTAGAGGGAGAAAAAAGGTAGAGGGAAGCGAGGGAGATGGAGGGAGATGGAGTAGCATGAAATATAGAAGGAAAACAGACAGGAGATAAAAGTACAAAAGGTACAAATTTAGGATATTTGTTTATAGCATTTGGACAGAAATATATCATTATGTATGTTTGTTTGTTTGTTTGTTTGTTTGTTTATTTATTTAGTTATTTAGTTAGTTAGTTGGATAGTTAGTTAGTTAGTTAGTTAGTTAGTTAGTTAGTTAGTTAGTTAGTTAGTTAGTTAGTTAGTTAGTTAGTTAGTTAGTTAGTTAGTTAGTTTGTATGCCGCCCCTCTCCATAGACTCGGGGCGGCTAACAACAATAATAAAAACAGCATATAACAAATCTAATATTTAAAATAACTAAAAAACCTTCTTAAAAGCCAAACATACACACAAACATATCATGCATAAATTGTATAGGCCTAGGGGGAAAGTAATATCTCAATTCCCCCATGCCTGACGACAGAGGTGGGTTTTAAAGAGCTTACGAAAGGCGAGGAGGGTGGGGGCAATTCTGATCTCTGGGGGGAGCTGGTTCCAGAGGGCTGGGGCCACCACAGAGAAGGCTCTTCCCCTGGGTCCCGCCAAATGACATTGTTTAGTCGACGGGACCCGGAGAAGGCCAACTCTGTGGGACCTAACTGGTCACTGGGATTCATGCGGCAGAAGGCGGTCCTGGAAATATTCTGGTCCGATGCCATGAAGGGCTTTATAGGTCATAACTAACACTTTGAATTGTGACTGGAAACTGATCAGCAACCAATGCAGACTGCGGAGTGTTGGTGTAACATGGGCATACTTAGGGAAGCCCATGATTGCTCTCGCAGCTGCAATCTGCATGATCTGAAGTTTCCGAACACTTTTCAAAGGTAGCCCCATGTAGAGAGCGCTACAGTAGTCGAGCCTCGAGGTGATGAGGGCATAAGTGACTGTGAGCAGTGACTCCGGGTCCAGATAGGGCCGCAACTGGTGCACCAGGCGAACCTGGGCAAACGCCCCCCTCGCCACAGCTGAAAGATGTTTCTCTAATATGAGCTGTGGATCGAGGAGGACGCCCAAGTTGTGGACCCTCTTTGGGGGTCAATGATTCACATCCCCCCAGGGTGATGGACGGACAGATGGAATTGTCCCTGGGAGGCAAAACCCACAGCCATTCCATCTTATCAGGGTTGAGCTTGAGTCTGTTGACACCCATCCAGACCGCAACAGCCTCCAGGCACCGGCACATCACATCCACTGCTTCGTTGATTGGACATGGGGTGGAGATGTACAACTGGGTATCATCCGCATACTGATGATACCTCACCCCGTGCCCTTGGATGATCTTGCCCAGCGGTTTCATGTAGATATTAAATAGTAGGGGGGAGAGGACAGAACCCTGAGGCACTCCACAAGGGAGAAGCCTAGAGGTCGACCTCTGACCACCCACTAACACCGACTGCAACCGACCGGAGAGGTAGGAGGAGAACCACTGAAGGACAGTGCCTCCCACTCCCAACCCCTCCAGCCGGCACAGAAGGATACCATGGTCGATGGTATCAAAAGCCGCTGAGAGGTCGAGGTTTTGATATTATGGTATAGGTATGGATGTTTATGTAAAGATAGTGAAAAAAATGTTTTAAAAAATCATATATTGCATAGCTCTCTCCTTCCTGCCTAACTTTCTGTATCTCTCCACTATAAGTTGAAACTACAAGAGGGAGGGAGGGAAATAGAGGGGGCGAGAGAGGGAGAGGGAGAGATCTGATGTAATAAGACAATGTAATATGTAGAATAAAACATACACATCATATTAATTTTCCTTAGGAAGATATCTTGGGAGCAGGACTAATCAACTGAAATTAAATGAAGATTAACAAGCCTGTGATTTTGTTTATTTCTTTTTGCAAATTACACTGCTAGACTGCGGTAGGTTTGCAGAATATTTGTGGCATAAAAATCATATCTGCCGAAACCCATGTGCAAGTTTTCTAGGTACAAAGAACGAAGGGCACGCATTCTTTTTTTTGAACAAATGCTTGTGATCCTTTTGAAACAGTCCCTCTAAGGAATTATTGATGGGAGAAGCCTCTGGGGTTCTTTTCTTTTCAGGTAATTATGTTTGCATCATATATATATAGCAGATACAAAGAAGCATGTTCCATGCCAGGAGCCGCTATTGAAATTGTATAAAATGGGAAGTGATATAAGGAAAGCCTGCTGTATTCTCACAGCATTTGCTTCATAAGTCAGCTATAAATGTCAACTCTCCTAAGATCTTTCCAGGTGATACCAAATGCATCATTTTCTTTCAGCCCTATATAAACATCACGGCAAATCAGCACCCACAATCCCAGCTTACCAGATTGGTTTATTGTAGCCTATAAATGCCACCTATTTCATATCACCAGCCAGATGTTAAAGACGGCTTGCATTGTGTTGCCAACTATGCTGTTGTGTTTTTCATTTTCTCATCCATTTTGGCTTGGCCTGTTTTTGCTGAATATAGAAATTCACCAAACATACAGTAGGTTGTTTCTTCTTTTACTTTTTTTCTTTACGCCTTTCTTAAATCCATTCTTAAGCTATAGTTTTGTATACAAGCAGTCCTCATTTAGCAACCACCAGCTCAGTTATTAAGTGAAACAGTCACTAAGTGAAACCACAACTGTATGTATTGTATTACCAGTTATGCTCAGATAACTGATAATCAAAATATTAAAATATTTTAAAATGACAAACTACCGGTAATAATATGTTAAAATATAATTGCAACTTTTCACCCATCCAAGTTAATTTTTCCATTTTGTGTGCTTCTCTTAATTTAGGCATACTTTTTTCTGTACATAAATATATCCTAACATGATTCATCTTACTTCAGCTTTCCTTTACTTTACATACTTGTGAATATCATAAATGCAAGCATTGGTTGCAAAGTAGCTTTTTCATCACTATTGTAACTTGCTAAAGTGGCAGTCACTAAACAAGGACTACTAGGACTGTTACTAGGAGTTTTAAAGAGTGACTTAAAAAAGAAGCACCCATGAATTTATAAAGCTTTGTAAGAACTAAGGTTTCTGCATTTGTTCAGTGACTTATTACTGATTACTAGAAATAGAACAAACAGTGTACAGCAATATGGAGAAAATTGTTTTGGATATCAATAGTTTCATCTTTATTGCTTCCTGATGAAGCTATGCATGTCTGAAACTTTGTACTACTGTGATTCCAGCTTAGACATTATAGTAGCCAGTATAATTATTGAAGAAGACTGAGGCAGTCGGTTCTTTAAATTCTTTTATTCAGCAGGAGAAAGCTCTTTTTAGAAAGTGACTTCAGCTCAGAACGCGACTGACTGAAACAAGGTCAGAAGCGCTCCTTTTATACTTTTACTTTCCCGCTTAAACTCAACTGTCATTGTCCTAGCCAATCAGAACGCTCAATCCACATTCAACTTATTTACATCACTTCAATGCATATTTAACAATTATACCTTTTGTGTGCTTCTCTTAATTCAGGCATACTTTTTTCTGTACATAAATATATCCTAACATGGTTCATTTTTAATCTTTGTCACTGTCTCTCTGTTTTTTGTGTTTATGTCACCACATATAATTTCAGCTTCTCCCTGGCCTACTAAATGTGTGAGATTGTGGTTGCTGTTACAGTTTTCACAATTTAAATAAATATGCAGAATCAACCTATTTCCAAAATGTTAGCAAATTACCCACCATGTCTCACATTGGTCTAGCACATGGCAACTTCAAATATCAACCAGCAAATGTTCTACCCTCCACATAGGCAAAAAGAATCCAAACCTCATATATAAACTGAATAAACAAAATCTCACAGCCAACCCTCACTCAGTAAAAGACCTTGGAATACTAAAATCAAATGATCTAAGTGCCAAAGCCCACTGCAACAATATCGCCAAAAAGGCTTCTAGAGTTGTTAACCTGATCCTACGCAGCTTCTGCTCTGGCAATCTAACGCTACTCACCAGAGCCTACAAAACTTTTGCCAGACCCATCCTTGAATACAGTTCATCTGTCTGGAATCCATACCACATCTCAGACATCAACACCCTTGAAAATGTCCAAAGATACTTCACCAGAAGAGCCCTTCACTCCTCCACTCGAAACAGAATACCCTACGAAAGCAGACTATCAATCCTAGGTCTAGAAAGCTTAGAACTATGTCACCTAAAATACGATCTAAGTATTGCCCACAAGATCATATGCTGCAACGTTCTACCTGTCAATGACTATTTCAGTTTCAATCGCAACAACACAAGAGCACGCAACAGATTCAAACTTAATATTAACCGCTCCAAACTTGACTGTAAAAAATATGACTTCAGCAACCGAGTTGTCGAAGGGTGGAACTCATTACCTGACTCAGTAGCGTCAAACCCTAACCCCAAACATTTTCCCCTTAGACTATCCACGATTGACCTCTCCAGGTTCTTTAGAGGTCAGTAAGGGGCGGGCATAAGTGCACCAGTGTGCCTTCCGTCCCCTGTCCAATTGTCTCTCCTTTATCTCCTTTATCTTTTCTTCCTTTCAAATATGTTCACCTATACTTTTATATCTTTTCTTCTATTCTTTTCTTTACTTATATTATTACATATCTTTCTCTTCAATGTGTATTATGTATTGGACAAAATAAATAAATAAAATAAAATAAATAAATACTGAAAGTTCCAACCTGCTGGACGTTATCCATGAGGGCATTTGTTACTTTCCTCTTAATTTGTTCTAATATGCACCATTTCCCACTTCTCACCGTATTAAACCGCTTTCTCACTTCCTTTTCAACACTGGGAATACTTCCTTTACGAGTGTCAGAATCTCTCCAAGGGGTCAGAGGTTGCCCTGTGAAGGAAATGACAACCTGTGAAATGTGAAAGAACAATTCCTTCCACATGTTTCTATGCTCCAGGAACAGCAAAGTATTGTCAGCCGGCATCACTTTGGGATGGGCCAGGTCTCTGCAAATCGGTTCTGTCAAAATACGTTTTCCATTAACAACTTGCAGAGTTGTGTTAAAGCCTCTTTTTTTTTAACCATTTATCAAGTAGATCTGAACATCACTTACTGAAGGCAAATTCTGCAACTAGATGTCTTCCAAAGAACTTTGACATCAAGAGATCATCAGATTGGAGAATGGGAACATCCAACTGAACTATTTACCTTTTACATCTCTAACAAAAATTCCCCCCCTTTTTTTCCAATGTGACTAAATTGCATTAGGCATTTAGTCTTGGGTTTGAGTTACATGGGAAAGCAACATATAAATCAGGATCACACGGCATGTTTCATATTTTTGTTTGATGTCTTTCTGTTTAATGTTAATATTTCATTTCTTGTTAGCCATATAGAAATTAAACAATTAAACCTACTTAGATATTCCGTAAAATGCATGGAAAAGGCATAGGGATACATAAAGAAACTTACTGATTAGAATAGAGATTCTAGAAATGATTATAGAATCATTATTATAGAAGATGTATCTGTTCTTCCCAGTCCCAAATATCAGACATACTGATGTCCATTAGATTCCAGCAGGGGTGGGTTTCTCCCAGTTCAGACTGTTTTGCCTGAACTTGTATCCTAAGATTTTTATTAGTATTGATTGTTTCATCATTGCTTATTTGACCCCTATGACAATCAAGTGTTGTACCACATGATTCTTGACAAATGTATCTTTTTCTTTTATGTACTCTGAGGGCATCTGCACCAAGACAAATTCCTTGTGTGTCCAATCACACTTGGCCAATAAAATTCCAGTCTATCTATTCTAACGACCCTCTGGTATCACGGACTTGGTTTGGTCGGTGCCATTCCATGGGTGCCTCCATCTTTTTTTTGAATTTTTTAAATTTATTTTTTCTTCTGAGCATGCGCAGAAGCTGAGTTTCTGCACATGTGGTCACCATCTTGTTTTCGGCTTTTTATTTCACTTTATTTCCCCCCTGATTTTTTGGCACTGCTTCCATGCAGCGCGGGAAGAAGCAAACTGGTAACGAGGTAAGTTAGAACTCACCCCTGAATTCCAGACCTAGAAAGCATCCCAAGTCAACTGCTTTTCATTGAGTAAATTATAGGTCTTGAGCTGAAGATACAGTGGTACCTTGTCTTACAAACTTAATTGGTTCTGGGACGAGGTTCTTAAGGTGAAAAGTTTGTAAGACAAAACAATGTTTCCCATAGGAATCAATGGAAAAGCAATTAATACATGCAAGCCCAAAACTCACCCCTTTTGCCAGCCGAAGCGCCCGTTTTTGTGCTGCTGGGATTCCCCAGAGGCTCCCCTCCGTGGGAAAGCCCACCTCCGGACTTCTGTGTTTTTGTGATGCTGCAGGGGAATCCCAGCATCGCAAAAATGAGTGTTTCACTGGCAACAGAAGTCCAGAGGTGGGGTTTCCCAGCGAAGGGAGCATCAGTGAAATCGCAGCATCGCAAAAACACCGAAGTCCTTGAAACCCCACCTCCAGACATCTGTGTTTTTGCAATGCTGCAATTTCACTGAGGCTCCCCTCGCTGGGAAACCCCATCTCTAGACTTCCGTTGCCAGCGAAGCGCCTGTTTTTGCGCTGCTGGGATTCCCCTGCTGGGATTCCCCTGCAGCATCACAAAAACACGGAATCCAGAGGTGGGGTTTCCCATGGAGGGGAGCCTTGGGGAATCCCAGCAGTGCAAAAACAGGTTCTTTGCTGGCAACGGAAGTCCGGAGGCCGGGCATCCCAGCAGCGGTGGTGGGTTTGTAAGGTGAAAACAGTTTGTAAGAAGAGGCAAAAAAATCTTAAACCCTGGATTTGTATCTCGAAAGGTTTGTATGACGAGACGTTTGTAAGATGAGGTATCACTGTACTTGGAATAGTGGCGGTAATAGGTTAGTAATATTGCCATTCTTTCTACCATAGGCCTCGGAAGTCTTTAGGAGTCAGATTCTAAAGGACCATAGTGTATCACTGTGGTCAGTGTGAAATAACTTCAACAGGCAGTAGGCTGGCCCAGAACCAAAATCTGATAAGTTCACCTATGCACTTTATTTTAACACTCTTTTTTATTGTTCTTATTTGTAGTCTTTCTCCAATCCTATATTTCCCTTCTCTCTTTCTCCATGATACCTTATTTTTTCCTTAGGAATTTGGATAGAAAGGGATCCACCACTCCTAGTTGGAAACTGAATTGCTTTCAAAACTCTACATTATGTGATAGTTGCAGTGGTTTTAGGGTTGCATATTGATTACTGCATTCTAAAAGGATCCATATCTGAGTGCAATTCAACTGAATAATGCTCAGAACCAAAGAATTAGCCCATAGAGCACATAAATGAAGGTCTTGATTTGCCTCAAAGGTGCCCTCCTGAAGTCATACCATTGAAATAAACCCCATCAGCCCCAACACAGTGGCCCTGCCTTATTCCTACGTGCAGAATGTATCAAAAGATGTCCTATTTTCTTCATTTATCTCCCTCTGAAGAGTTCTTACAACAGAGAGGTTGTCTCTATAAACATGTCACATCCACCATAATGAGGTACATTTCATTAATGTTATATTGACCTGTTCATGTCTCTGCTAATTTATTAAACAAAATGAGTTTCTGGATTAACACCGACTGACAAATGACATTAAACTAGCCCATTGAGTTTCTCTTGATTCTCTCTCTTTTTTAAAAAAAAGTTATTGTGTCTGCTTACAATTTAATTGGATAAAATAGTTTTTAGGTTTCAACAGGAAGGAACAAAGTAGTGATGCATCTGACAGTTTTGTGACTTATGTCACAACAAGTAGATCATTCTACCAAATGGTACCAAAATATGAACTCCAAAGTGCCAGGACTTTCAAACATATTTAAAATGGATTGTTCAAATGTTACTCCTCCCCTCCTTCCACTGAAACATATGACAATACTTTTCTGTAGTAAATTCCTCCAATCACATGGGAACTCATGGGAGCATGGCTAAGCTGCTGATGTCTTTCACAACAAAACATTTGCTACTAGGGACAGGTTTGAAGGCCTCTAAGAAGAAAGATTTCCTTCAGAATTCATAGCATCTTGATAAGAGCTATGCTTCATAAGAACTACTACCTTAATAGGACTGTTGTTTTTACATGGATGATTGGTTGTATTTGTCTTTAAATATGTTGTGGTTAACTCTGCCCCAGCTCCTGCCCCAAGGACTGTGGATGTGGGGGAGACATCCACATGCTGCAGGCCTGTTTTGTCCCCCCCCCGGTGGAATCTGATGATGAAGGCTCCTCTGACCAAGAAGACATGAGTGACAGGGAGGAGGAGAGTGTGGCAGACAGCACAGAAGGAGATCAATTATCTAGCTCCTCCTTGGATTCAGAACAAGAGTTAATGACACAGCCACGCATGCGGAGAACGATGCATAGGCAGCAACAACTGAGAGATTATTATCAAAGAAAATGAGGCCACCTGTGGTTGGGTGGGGCTGTGGTAATTAGTGAGGCTGCTATAAATAGCAGCCTGTGGGTTTGGCCATTGTGGAGGATTATCTGATCATTGTGTTTCATGCCTGCTTTACTGACTTTGACTTTTTGTGTGCTGATTTTTTCCCCCGCTTTGAAACTAAACCAGAGAAAAGTGTGTTTCACTTTGTGAAAGAAGAAGGACTGTGAATTGCCTCACAGCTGCAAGCTAAGTATCTCAGAACTGATAAGGGACTTGTACAAATTACCAGTTTGTTTGTAGACGAGTGCTCTTTGCTACATAAAAAGAGGGCTTAGTTTAAGTGAATTTTCATTATAAAGAACATTGTTTTGAATTTTCAAATGTGTGTGTGTCTGAAATTTGTACCTGTGAATTTTCGGGAGGAGTCTGCCAGAAAGCCCAACAGAACAAAATAGGATAACTGAAAACAAGCTGCTTTTGGGAGGCGGGAGGTCATATACATTCAGTGTTAAGATTTGCTTTGGGATTTTATTTCAAAGGAGAAAAAATGAAACATGGGTAAAGCTCTTATTATTTAGTTAATAGCTGGCCAAAGAGTGGGTAAGTGCCTTGTCTTTCATCACACAATCATCAGCAGTGCCTGTGATATTCCATGTGTTATAGCATTAGAGTAGTGTAATGTTTTGGAGATAAAGAATGTAGATCAGTAGAAGGATTCATGTTTCTGCATATAGAAATTTACACCATGTTCAAGCAGCACATAGCAGGTAATTCATATTTTCTAGCCCATCATCATCTAGTAGACCCCATACCCAGGTATGTGAGTCTCTGCTTGATTAACGTTGCCTTCAATTGTAATCAATTCTTATCAGTGATTTCTGACAGTCTCAAAATAGGTGAACAGTGCAGTCAGGCGGTAGGGAAAGCAAGTAGGATGCTTGGCTGCATAGCTAGGGGTATAACAAGCAGGAAGAGGGAGATTATGATCCCGCTATATAGAGTGCTGGTGAGACCACATTTGGAATACTGTGTTCAGTTCTGGAGACCTCACCTACAAAAAGATATTGACAAAATTGAACGGGTCCAAAGACGGGCTACAAGAATGGTGGAAGGTCTTAAGCATAAAGCGTATCAGGAAAGACTTAATGAACTCAATCGGTATAGTCTGGAGGACAGAAGGAAAAGGGGGGACATGATAGAAACATTTAAATATGTTAAAGGGTTAAATAAAGTCCAGGAGGGAAGTGTTTTTAATAGGAAAGTGAACCCAAGAACAAGGGGACACAATCTGAAGTTAGTTGGGGGAAAGATCAAAAGCAACATGAGAAAATATTATTTTACTGAAAGAGTAGTAGATCCTTGGAACAAACTTCCAGCAGACCTGGTTGATAAATCCACAGTAACTGAATTTAAACATGCCTGGGATAAACATATATCCATCCTAAGATAAAATACAGAAAATAGTATAAGGGCAGACTAGATGAATCATGAGGTGTTTTTCTGCCATCAGTCTTCTATGTTTCTATGTATCAGAAGTCAATCCAGTAAATGGTACCTATAATACCTTGTACTCTGTAAGTTATCTTTGTTCTGTGGTTCTTTCTCACAATCTAGGCTTCAGAGTCATACTTGACCAGTAGAAAAAACTATTGTCTTAATTATTCTGAACTTTGGTGCACTGCTTTCCCCCCCTATATTTTTAATCTTCTCTTTACTTTTCTATCCATTTGAATCTTCGACCAAGAAAATAAAGCTGTCTACTACTTTTACTATCAGATGTAGATTAACTAGGATTTTTTTGTGGATATTATCTTGCCTTTATAATAACTGACATTTTTTCACTTTGCTTTTATAGATTCTTAATAATATCTTCTACATCTTCTTTCATTTCAGCTTCCACAGTAGTATTATCTGCATATCTCTCTCTTAGTGTTTCTACCTCTGATTGTCATCTCTTGCAATCATGCCATTCTTCAAATATTTTCTGTGGACCAGTTAATCAAATGAGAGACTATATGCAACCAGACTGGCACTATGGGTGATGCCATTCAGCATTGTCTGGGGTTCACAGATTCCACACCCTGGAATTAATGACTATATGGAATAGTAAAGCTCTTGGGAAATGAGTGATAGAATTTGTCTTCCAATCAGAAACTTTAGATCCTCACTCATTCTGGCTGAGAATTCTGGGCATGGAAATGCACACATCTTAAAGTTGCCAAGGTTGGAAGTAACTTAGATTTAAAACTGTGCTTTCAAGCTATAGTTTGTGCAATCCCATATACTGATTAGTCTCTCATTATTAGAGTGTTTCAATGAGTCTTCTTAAGGCGCAGACCTCATTGTCATTTAGGTTTGTCTATTTTCTGGCTTGCATTTCAACATTAGCGTCACTTTAGCACAATTTTATGTTGTGTCCCAACCGAATAAATAGAGTATTTCTACAATCTATCAGTTTGCTGCAGATCATAAATGTATTTGTTCTGTTGGAAACAAGAAGCTGTAAGGTTTACCACGTGTTTCCTAGTTCCCTAAGGTTTGCTCCTTTAATTGTAAATAGCCAGAAAGTCATCAAGCTAGCGTTTAATAAACTTTTAATTTGAAATGGATTACCACATGTTGTGTTTGTTTGCCCATTATTAAATCTCTTAGCAACATATCACCAGCAGAAACAGCATACTGTAGCATTGAACTGATATATATTAGAAAACAAACCCACAGGGGATATTAACAGCTAATAATATCTTTAAAGAAAGCTCCAAGTAAATAAATAAATACAAATGATACAGAGAATTATTCTTAAGGATATCTGTTTTCAAACTGGGGGATGTAGAGTTTCAATTATTCAACTGTATATCCAGTAGGTTTATTTAAAAAGAAACTAGAAATATGAGCATATTCATTTAACAGGTCATAACTCATTTATGATTCTTTGTATCTGCTCCTGTCTATTAATATGGTACAGTGAATATATGCACTATTTGTGTATATATTTTCAGGGAGGTATCATATTTGAATCAAGTATCTACAACAATACATCACTTACATTAAGTCTACAGAGAATGAAGAGTGGGACGTATACTGTCCTACTTCTGTGGTTCCTAATACATTGTTTGGCATATTTAGCATCTTGATAGTTTAGAATGATGTATCAATTGCAATTGAGACCTTTGAATTATGGTGCTGGAGAAGACTGCTCCAAGTTCCTTGGTCTGCAAGGTGATCAAGCTGATCAGTCCTAGATCAACCATGATCGCTCTTTAGAAGGCCACATCCTCAAGATAGAATTCAAATACTTTGGCCATCTAATGAGAAGAAAAGACTCAATGGAAAAGAGTGTAATCCTGGGAATGATTGAAGGCAAAAGAAGAAGGAGACTGCAGAGAATGAGGTGGCTGGATGAACTCACTGAAACAATTGGCATGAGCTTAAATGGACTCCAGGGGATGGCAGAGGATAGGAAGGCCTGAAAGAAAATTGTCCATTAGGTCATGATGGGTCGGACATGACTATGCAACTAACTACAAATCAATTGTAAGCTTATAGATCTTATAAAAGCATCTCATAATCATTATTATCATTTTAAGTTTCTCCTGTGAGGTTGAAATGGCATTTCAGGATCCTTAAGACATTTTAAATTTTGTGGAGACATCTGGGAGGATATAGCTAATATCAAAAACTTCTCCCTGCTCCTTGGAGTTTCAGAGGTCAGATCTTTTTTTCCAGTGTCAGGGATGTACAGGGAAAATACTTTGGATTTGCTAGTTCCAAACCATCACCTGGACAAATGTTTAACGTAAGAATACCCTGGCATTGATACAATTTCTCTCTCCAAATAAGAGAGAGTTTTCCTGGCTCATATGAGCAAGACTTTAGATTTCAAAAGGTTTATTGCTTTCATAAATGATTAAAACAACAAATTGCTTCCGTAACTGCATTCTTCCAGATGTGTTAAGGCAACAACACTCATAAACGTGGCATATAGGTAGAATAAGGCTGGAAAGACGACTGTACAATAAGATGCCGAATAATTTTTTTTAATTTAATGAATGTAAGCCAAAGAATATATTAAACAATATCAAGGTAGATGGAATTTTTTTATTCTGTCATTTCACAACCTACCTATGATTTCCTTTGAAATCCCATCCTTCTCAGCGGTACTTGAATATTGAAGAATTTTTGCAGGCGGCTGAAGGCCCACTTCATATTTATACTGTTCATTTGAATACCACGGAAGCTTAATTATCTGATAAGAGAAAACATTTTTATATGAATAGGTCAGCCATATGCAAAATTATTCTGCTAATATTCTCAAAGGTTCAATCAAAAGGGTAAATCTAGGATTCTTTGGGAACACCCACCACATGGGTCCACCAGTTATTAGCTATTTCTTAATTCCTGTAATTCTTGTCCTAAGTGTTCTCAGTGTGCAGTACAATAATTTTAAAAACACAACTGTCTATCAATTTGCGAATCCA